>NW_026610930.1:93422-146772 GCF_029499605.1 Hyla sarda | reverse complement strand
CCCTTTATAAAGCATTGGTACAGTCTATAGTGTATAATACTCCCCCTTTATAAAGCATTGGTACAGTCTATAGTGTATAATACTCCCCCTTTATAAAGCATTGGTACAGTCTATAGTGTATAATACTCCCCCTTTATAAAGCATTGGTACAGTCTATAGTGTATAATACTCCCCCTTTATAAAGCATTGGTACAGTCTATAGTGTATAATACTCCCCCTTTATAAAGCATTGGTACAGTCTATAGTCTATAATACTCCCCCTTTATAAAGCATTGGTACAGTCTATAGTGTATAATACTCCCCCTTTATAAATCATTGGTACAGTCTATAGCGTATAATACTCCCCCTTTATAAAGCATTGGTACAGTCTATAGCGTATAATACTCCCCCTTTATAAAGCATTGGTACAGTCTATAGCGTATAATACTCCCCCTTTATAAAGCATTGGTACAGTCTATAGTGTATAATACTCCCCCTTTATAAAGCATTGGTACAGTCTATAGTGTATAATACTCCCCCTTTATAAAGCATTGGTACAGTCTATAGTGTATAATACTCCCCCTTTATAAAGCATTGGTACAGTCTATAGTGTATAATACTCCCCCTTTATAAAGCATTGGTACAGTCTATAGTGTATAATACTCCCCCTTTATAAAGCATTGGTACAGTCTATAGTGTATAATACTCCCCCTTTATAAAGCATTGGTACAGTCTATAGTGTATAATACTCCCCCTTTATAAAGCATTGGTACAGTCTATAGTGTATAATACTCCCCCTTTATAAAGCATTGGTACAGTCTATAGTCTATAATACTCCCCCTTTATAAAGCATTGGTACGGCCTCACCTGGAATATTAGTCTGTTTTGGCACTGTCCATAAAAGGGAAAAGAGTGAAAAAAAAAGTTTTGGGCACCTGTCCATAAAAGGGACACTGCGGAGTTGGAAAGGGTGCAGAGACGCGCGACTAAACTAATATGGGGCCTGGAACATCTTAGCTATGAGGAGCGATTAAAGGAGTTACAATTGTTTAGTCTTGAGAAGAGACGTATAAGGGGGGATATGATAAACGTATATAAGTATATAAATGGCCCATACAAAAAATATGGAGAAAAACTGTTCCAGGTTAAACCCCCCCAAAGGACGAGGGGGCACTCCCTCCGTCTGGAGAAGAAAAAGTTTAGTCCAAAGGGGCGACACGCCTTCTTTACCGTGAGGACTGAGAATTTATGGAACGGTCTACCTCAGGAACTGGTCACAGCAGGAACAATTAACAGCTTTAAAACAGGATTAGATACATTCCTGGAACAAAATAACATTAATGCTTATGAAGAAATATAAAATCTCATCCCTTCCCCAATATCGCGCCGCACCCCTACCCCTTAATTCCCTGGTTGAACTTGATGGACATATGTCTTTTTTCGACCGTACTAACTATGAAACCAAAAACGACTTTCGGACAAGATTGAACCAACACAGGTACTCAATCAGAAAAAAACGTATGGACCTCCCTGTGTCCAAACACTTCACTGAAGCTGGACACACGGAGGCCGATCTTAAATGCATGATTGTTGACCATATTCCTCCCCCCAAAAGAGGGGGTGATAGAATAGCTCTCCTACAGGTCAGAGAACTCAAGTGGATCCACAACCTGAATACACTTAAACCCAATGGGCTCAATGTTGAATTCACTGTTTTACCCAAAATGTTGAAGCGTTAATGGGTTTAGCCTCAGATGTTGGGACACATCTACCCTGCTTAGGTGAATAGTGATCAATTCTTATTATTACATTTTCTTTTTTTCTTCCTCTTTAGTTCACATGCCTTCCGGGTACCTGCCTTGATGTCAAGCCGCGCCATAAGATTCATTGTATATACCATCGCACTCTGACTTTGACTCTTCTACCCCTGTGGAGACAGCATATGACCATCTCTTTACACACTCTTCTCTTTGGGTAATTGACATGACTCCCCCTCCATGTATTAATTTCTCCTTTCCGTCCTCTGTGCCCTTCGTATTCACAACCTGCTAAGTGACAACTGATACTCCAGTATGTAAGATTTGCATGCAGGGGCAAATTGATACAGGTCCCTGGATAGCGTGGATCTTAGGGGTTATATGACAGTTAACTACCCTATATACATTATGGGTACTGTCACAGGTGCAGGGTCAGTCCATGTCCATGGACAACACCCATAGGACACCCCCCGAACCATGACCCGACACGCACAGGACCTTGTAATCCATGCCCTATGATGAATGATTGTGCCTGGCGGAGTTATTTGGTTACTCTAATATCTTTTTCCCTTCTCTAGTGACGTGCTTTACAGATATCATACAGATATCGGTCCAAATACACCGATGCAAGTCTGGTCCACAGACGAGGACGAATCGATGGCTCCGGTTCATGCACACCGGTAATCATGATATATATGGAGAGTGGAGTTGGCTCATGCACGCCGACTGGAGTGAGTCATTACCCATTATTTCATTATCTCTTTACTTTACTTATATAGTTTGCTAGTTGACCAGTCGGTTACCATGGGCAACCACGAGTTAGTGATACCTCACTATCTGGTTCCTGCATTGGAAGAATGAGGACCAGAGATTGCAAACTATTTCCTCTACTGAAACATCTATACTTTCCACTGTGTTGCATTGTGCTGTCCCCAGGAGTGACACCTCTTCTTGTGTATACATTTTGATTATACCTACCTCATACGAACTCTCTACAACAAGCGCTTGTATATTGTGTACGGACACACAGACCTCTCTGAGCATGCGCTGGCTACGGCTCACTCCAATGTCGGGTCTCTATGGATACGAGGACGCGTTCTCCCAACCCGGAAGTACTTCTCCTCTGCTGCGCTTTGGCGCCTGAGATCAGGAAACCTCGTGGCGGGACCCCGGAAGGCATACACGGCTATACCCGGTATTTTGGATCACAGTCACTGCACTGCTTGCACTTTTAGCAAAACATGTATGTTTTCTCAACCTTTGATTATTGGATGTCTATATATGTCTTCTGCATTAAGTTTTTGCATTATTGATTGCACAATATATCAGGATCGCTTTTGTTTATGTATGTAAATCATGTATTTTCTTATGTCACATGACCCAGTGGGCGGTCTATAAATACCCACCTGTATCACTATTATTCACTTGAAAAAGCCAGTGTGAGACTGGTGAAACGTTGTCTATGCACATGATGGAATAAAACCACCTTCTTTGCTATCTGTGGAGTGCTGCATCGTATTTGCTTTATATATATATATTTTTATAATTCATAAAATTAATAGATGAAATAATTATAAATAGGGAGGATACCCTCAAAAACTATAAGAAATATTATTGATAAGAAATTTGTCCCAATAGTAATAAGTAGAAAACCCCACTGTATATTGGATAAGGCTCATCATATGAGAAAAATCAGATACGAAAAAGAGAAAAATCCGGATGGAGGCATCATCCCAAAGCAGCAAGCTGAAAAATAACAAATATGACAGGTATAAGGAGGAGATAACAGAAACAAATATGACTACACATATCAAACATAAAACTATAATAATAAAAATAAATTAAAAATTATCATAAAAAACCCGAAAGAAAGACAGGATAAACGTATCAGGACTGAAAATATACTAATCTACAGGAACGGAATGAAGCTAATATGCTTATTCAAGCCCATCGGGGCCATGGTTTTTAATTTGTGTATCCACATAATTTTCTTTGGGCCAAAAGTCGTTTCCAATCCCCACCCCTGGGGCTAATCAGAACCCGATCTATCCCACTTACCCGGAATCCAGTGGGATCACATCCATGTTTTTCTTTGAAATGCCTCGGGATAGTGCTAAGTCTTGTAGTGTCCTCTTCATTTGCTGCGGCCAAAATTCCTAGTACATGTTCTCTCACTCTTCTTCTCAATTCACGGGTAGTGAGTCCAATATATATTAATCCACATGGGCATGTACCGTGATAGATGATGCCAATTGTATTGCATGTAATTGTATGGGTGATCTTATACTCCTTGCCCTGGGAATCAAAGAAAACATTGGTGGTCCCAATATTTGTACAGGCTACGCATCTTCCACACACTTTACAACCCCATTTGGGTCCTTTGACACCAAATGCTCTTTCAGGTCTTGTGCCCCTATGGTGACTTCTTACTAGAATGTCTTTTAAGTTAGTGGCCCTTCTATATGTTACTGAGGGGTACTTCTGAACATATAGTTTTAATATGGGGTCTAAAGTAAGTATGCTCTAATATTTTTTCAAAATTCCATGGATTGCATCCGTTTGAGCGTGAAATTTGGTGATAAATCTCACCTGATTGTCTTTCTTTAGTGTCCGCTTGTACTGTAACAATGTTTCTCTTTTAGAATGTTTGGCCCGCCAGTACTCACTCCTGATCCATTTCTCACTATAGCCACGATCCCTAAACCTCGTTTGCAATTCATCCGCCTGTTTTTCAAAATCCTGTTTCGTAGAGCAAATCCTCCTAATCCTCAAAATTTGTCCTATGGGTATGCTCTGCACCAGTTTCCTAGGATGTGAAGATTCATATTTTAAAAGTGAGTTAACAGCAGTTGTTTTCCTATATAGGTCTGATTGAATCATCCCCTCATCATCCACATGAAATTTAATATCAAGAAAGTCCATGTCATGACGGCCATATTTGTATGTTAACTTAATGTTAAGATTATTGTCATTAAGGTCCGACATGAATCTCTGGAGTTCTGCTGCTGGGCCCTGCCATATAAATATAATGTCATCTATATAGCGGGCCCAGCACTGCACTCTATCAATCATGGGATGTGGATCTGTCAAAAAGATCTTTCTCTCCCAATAACCTAGAAACAGGTTGGCGTAGGCCGCTGCGCATGCCGCGCCCATGGCCGTGCCTTGTTTTTGGACATAAAATGTCTCCCGGAACATGAAAAAATGATGCGTAAGCACAAACTTAAGGATTTGGATGATGAACTCACCAAATTCGGGAGTATTGTCTGTCATGGATAGAAAGAATCTTGTTGCTTCGAGGCCATCCTCGTGTCGAATAGAGGTATATAGCGCCTCCACGTCGCAAGTCACTATAAATGCTTCTTGATCCAATTGAATGCCCCCAAGAGGGCATCAGTCGTGTCCTGTAAGAAAGATGGTAAAGTCTCCACATGCTGCCATGAGATATGATAAATCATTTTACATATTGGTTCGCACATGTTGTTGCAACCTGCAACTATTGGGCGCCCCGGTGGTTGTTGCTAATTTTTATGTACCTTTGGCAACATATAGAATGTTGAAATGGTAGGATTAGGTACCATTAAACATTCCATTTGTTGCGACGTGATTAGACCCTGTGCATTAGCATCAGTCAGAATTTTGTGTAATTCATTCTGAAATTTCTGAAGGGGGTTAAACGTTAAGCGTTGGTTGCATGCCGACTCTCTTAATTGGCGTAGTGCCTCTTTCTCATATAATTTCCCCGGCCACATTACCACGTTACCCCCTTTGTCTGATGGCTTGATAACAACATCTCTCATTTCTTTAATGGCTGCTCTCTATGCACCTGCGCAGTTATCATGACTTCTATCTCTTGATATCCCATTCATTTCTTCACTACACAACTGCACAAATAGTTCCACATTGGGGTTCATGGCAAAAGGTGGGAACTTACTTGATTTTACACGAAGATCTGCCGGGAACCAATCAGTAGATGGTATATCAGAGTGGTGTTGTTCCTCCATCAGGCTTTCCAAATTTGTCAGTGCTTCCATTTCCTCGCGAGTCGTGCAAAAATGTGAGGTAGTGGTATGGTGAAAAATCTTTTTAAAAATGAGTCTCCTAGCGAATAAATGTAGGTCCTTAACCCCTTAAGGACCGGGGTTTTTTCCGTTTTTGCATTTTAGTTTTTTCCTCCTTGCCTTTAAAAAATCATAACTCTTTCAATTTTGCACCTAAAAATCCATATGATGCTTATTTTTTGCGCCACCAATTCTACTTTGTAATGACGTCAGTCATTTTACCCAAAAATCTACGGTGAAACGGAAAAGAAAATCATTGTGCGACAAAATTGAAAAAAAGCCGCCGTTTTGTAACTTTTGGGGGCTTCCGTTTCTACGCAGTACATTTTTTGGTATAAATTACACCTTATCTTTATTCTGTAGGTCCTTACGATTAAAATGATCCCCGACTTATATAGGTTTGATTTTGTCGCACTTCTGGAAAAAATCATAACTACATGCAGGAAAATGTATATGTTTAAAATTGTCATCTTCTGACCCCTATAACTTTTTTATTTTTCCGTGTTTGGGGCGGTATGAGGGCTCATTTTTTGCGCTGTGATCTGAAGTTTTTAACGGTATCATTTTTGCATTGATAGGACTTATTGATCGCTTTTTATTCATTTTTAAATTATATAAAAAGGGACCAGAAATACACTATTTTGGACTTTGGAATTTTTTTGTGCGTACGCCATTGACCGAGCGGTTTAATTAATTATATATTTTTATAATTCGGACATTTCCGCACGCGGTGATACCATATATGTTTATTTTTATTTATACTGTGTTTTTTTTTAATGGGAAAAGGGGGGTGATTCAAACTTTTAATAGGGAAGGAGTAAAATGATCTTTATTCACTTTTTTTTTTCACTTTTTTTTTGCAGTGTTATATATAGGGACCTATAACACCGCACACACTGATCATTGTTATCCCATAGGGACCTATAACACCGCACACACTGATCATTGTTATCCCATAGGGACCTATAACACTGCACACACTGATCTCTTATACTGATCATTATTATCCCATAGGAGACTATAACACTGCACACACTGATCATTGTTATCCCATAGGGACCTATAACACCGCACACACTGATCATTGTTATCCCATAGGGACCTATAACACTGCACACACTGATCTCTTATACTGATCATTGTTATCCCATAGGGACCTATAACACTGCACACACTGATCTCTTATACTGATCATTATTATCCCATAGTGACCTATAACACTGCACACACTGATCTCTTATACTGATCATTATTATCCCATAGGAGACTATAACACTGCACACACTGATCTCTTATACTGATCATTATTATCCCATAGGGACCTATAACACTGCACACACTGATCTCTTATACTGATCATTGTCATCCCATAGGAGACTATAACACTGCACACACTGATCTCTTATACTGATCATTATTATCCCATAGGGACCTATAACACTGCACACACTGATCTCTTATACTGATCATTATTATCCCATAGGGACCTATAACACCGCACACACTGATCATTGTTATCCCATAGGGACCTATAACACTGCACACACTGATCTCTTATACTGATCCTTATTATCCCATAGGAGACTATAACACTGCACACACTGATCTCTTATACTGATCATTATTATCCCATAGGAGACTATAACACTGCACACACTGATCTCTTATACTGATCATTATTATCCCATAGGGACCTATAACACTGCACACACTGATCTCTTATACTGATCATTATTATCCCATAGGGACCTATAACACTGCACACACTGATCTCTTATACTGATCATTGTTATCCCATGGAAGACTATAACACTGCACACACTGATCTCTTATACTGATCATTATTATCTCATAGGAGACTATAACACTGCACACACTGATCTCTTATACTGATCATTATTATCCCATAGGGACCTATAACACTGCACACACTGATCTCTTATACTGATCATTATTATCCCATAGGGACCTATAACACTGCACACACTGATCTCTTATACTGATCATTGTTATCCCATGGAAGACTATAACACTGCACACACTGATCTCTTATACTGATCATTATTATCCCATAGGAGACTATAACACTGCACACACTGATCTCTTATACTGATCATTATTATCCCATAGGGACCTATAACACTGCACACACTGATCTCTTATACTGATCATTATTATCCCATAGGAGACTATAACACTGCACACACTGATCTCTTATACTGATCATTATTATCCCATAGGGACCTATAACACTGCACACACTGATCTCTTATACTGATCATTATTATCCCATAGGAGACTGTAACACTGCACACACTGATCTCTTATACTGATCATTATTATCCCATAGGGACCTATAACACTGCACACACTGATCTCTTATACTGATCATTATTATCCCATAGGAGACTGTAACACTGCACACACTGATCTCTTATACTGATCATTATTATCCCATAGGGACCTATAACACTGCACACACTGATCTCTTATACTGATCATTGTTATCCCATAGGAGACTATAACACTGCATACACTGATCTCTTATACTGATCATTATTATCCCATAGGAGACTATAACACTGCACACACTGATCTCTTATACTGATCATTATTATCCCATAGGAGACTATAACACTGCACACACTGATCTCTTATACTGATCATTATTATCCCATAGGGACCTATAACACTGCACACACTGATCTCTTATACTGATCATTATTATCCCATAGGAGACTATAACACTGCACACACTGATCTCTTATACTGATCATTGTTATCCCATAGGGACCTATAACACTGCACACACTGATCTCTTATACTGATCATTATTATCCCATAGGAGACTGTAACACTGCACACACTGATCTCTTATACTGATCATTATTATCCCATAGGGACCTATAACACTGCACACACTGATCTCTTATACTGATCATTGTTATCCCATAGGGACCTATAACACTGCACACACTGATCTGTTATACTGATCATTATTATCCCATAGGGACCTATAACACTGCACACACTGATCTCTTATACTGATCATTATTATCCCATAGGGACCTATAACACTGCACACACTGATCTCTTATACTGATCATTATTATCCCATAGGGACCTATAACACTGCACACACTGATCTCTTATACTGATCATTATTATCCCATAGGAGACTATAACACTGCACACACTGATCTCTTATACTGATCATTATTATCCCATAGGAGACTATAACACTGCACACACTGATCTCTTATACTGATCATTATTATCCCATAGGGACCTATAACACTGCACACACTGATCTCTTATACTGATCATTATTATCCCATAGGAGACTGTAACACTGCACACACTGATCTCTTATACTGATCATTATTATCCCATAGGGACCTATAACACTGCACACACTGATCTCTAATACTGATCATTATTATCCCATAGGAGACTATAACACTGCACACACTGATCTCTTATACTGATCATTATTATCCCATAGGGACCTATAACACTGCACACACTGATCTCTTATACTGATCATTATTATCCCATAGGGTCCTATAACACTGCACACACTGATCTCTTATACTGATCATTATTATCCCATAGGGACCTATAACACTGCACATACTGATCTCTTATACTGATCATTATTATCCCATAGGGTCCTATAACACTGCACACACTGATCTCTTATACTGATCATTATTATCCCATAGGAGACTATAACACTGCACACACTGATCTCTTATACTGATCATTATTATCCCATAGGAGACTATAACACTGCATACACTGATCTCTTATACTGATCATTATTATCCCATAGGAACCTATAACACTGCACACACTGATCTCTTATACTGATCATTATTATCCCATAGGGACCTATAACACTGCACACACTGATCTGTTATACTGATCATTATTATCGCATAGGGACCTATAACACTGCACACACTGATCTCTTATACTGATCATTATTATCCCATAGGGACCTATAACACTGCACACACTGATCTCTTATACTGATCATTATTATCCCATAGGGACCTATAACACTGTTCACACTGATCTCTTATACTGATCATTGTTATCCCATAGGAGACTATAACACTGCACACACTGATCATTGTTATCCCATAGGGACCTATAACACTGCACACACTGATCTCTTATACTGATCATTATTATCCCATAGGGACCTATAACACTGCACACACTGATCTCTTATACTGATCATTATTATCCCATAGGAGACTATAACACTGCACACACTGATCATTGTTATCCCATAGGGACCTATAACACTGCACACACTGATCTCTTATACTGATCATTATTATCCCATAGGGACCTATAACACTGCACACACTGATCTCTTATACTGATCATTATTATCCCATAGGGACCTATAACACTGCACACACTGATCTCTTATACTGATCATTATTATCCCATAGGAGACTGTAACACTGCACACACTGATCTCTTATACTGATCATTATTATCCCATAGGGACCTATAACACTGCACACACTGATCTCTTATACTGATCATTATTATCCCATAGGGTCCTATAACACTGCACACACTGATCTCTTATACTGATCATTATTATCCCATAGGGACCTATAACACTGCACACACTGATCTCTTATACTGATCATTGTTATCCCATAGGGACCTATAACACTGCACACACTGATCTCTTATACTGATCATTATTATCCCATAGGGACCTATAACACTGCACACACTGATCTCTTATACTGATCATTATTATCCCATAGGAGACTGTAACACTGCACACACTGATCTCTTATACTGATCATTATTATCCCATAGGGACCTATAACACTGCACATACTGATCTCTTATACTGATCATTATTATCCCATAGGGACCTATAACACTGCACACACTGATCTCTTATACTGATCATTATTATCCCATAGGAACCTATAACACTGCACACACTGATCTCTTATACTGATCATTATTATCCCATAGGGACCTATAACACTGCACACACTGATCTCTTATACTGATCATTATTATCCCATAGGAGACTGTAACACTGCACACACTGATCTCTTATACTGATCATTATTATCCCATAGGGACCTATAACACTGCACACACTGATCTCTTATACTGATCATTATCCCATAGGAACCTATAACACTGCACACACTGATCTCTTATACTGATCATTATTATCCCATAGGGACCTATAACACTGCACACACTGATCTCTTATACTGATCATTATTATCCCATAGGAGACTGTAACACTGCACACACTGATCTCTTATACTGATCATTATTATCCCATAGGGACCTATAACACTGCACACACTGATCTCTTATACTGATCATTATTATCCCATAGGGACCTATAACACTGCACACACTGATCTCTTATACTGATCATTATTATCCCATAGGGACCTATAACACTGCACACACTGATCTCTTATACTGATCATTATTATCCCATAGGAGACTGTAACACTGCACACACTGATCTCTTATACTGATCATTATTATCCCATAGGGACCTATAACACTGCACACACTGATCTCTTATACTGATCATTATTATCCCATAGGGTCCTATAACACTGCACACACTGATATCTTATACTGATCATTATTATCCCATAGGAGACTATAACACTGCACACACTGATCTCTTATACTGATCATTATTATCCCATAGGAGACTATAACACTGCACACACTGATCTCTTATACTGATCATTATTATCCCATAGGGACCTATAACACTGCACACACTGATCTCTTATACTGATTATTATTATCCCATAGGGGGCTATAACACTGCACACACTGATCTCTTATACTGATCATTATTATCCCATAGGGACCTATAACACTGCACACACTGATCTCTTATACTGATCATTATTATCCCATAGGAGACTGTAACACTGCACACACTGATCTCTTATACTGATCATTATTATCCCATAGGGACCTATAACACTGCACACACTGATCTCTTATACTGATCATTATTATCCCATAGGGTCCTATAACACTGCACACACTGATATCTTATACTGATCATTATTATCCCATAGGAGACTATAACACTGCACACACTGATCTCTTATACTGATCATTATTATCCCATAGGAGACTATAACACTGCACACACTGATCTCTTATACTGATCATTATTATCCCATAGGGACCTATAACACTGCACACACTGATCTCTTATACTGATTATTATTATCCCATAGGGGGCTATAACACTGCACACACTGATCTCTTATACTGATCATTATTATCTCATAGGGACCTATAACACTGCACACGCTGATCTCTTATACTGATCATTATTATCCCATAGGAGACTATAACACTGCACACACTGATCTCTTATACTGATCATTATTATCCCATAGGAGACTGTAACACTGCACACACTGATCTCTTATACTGATCATTATTATCCCATAGGGACCTATAACACTGCACACACTGATCTCCTATGCTGATCATTGGTTTCTCATAAGAAACCAGTGATCAACGATTGGGCAGCGAGGAGGCAGGAAGGGGCCCTCTTGCTGTCCTGTCAGCTGTTCGGGATGCCGCGATTAGCCGCGGCTATCCCGAACAGCCCAACTGAGCTAGGCGGCCACTTTCGGTTTCGCTTTTAGCCGCGCGGCTCAGCTCTGAGCGCGCGGCTAAAGGGTTAATAGCGTGCGGCGCCGCGATCGGCGCTGAGCGCTATTAGAGGCGGGTCCCGGCTTCACTATGACGCTGGGCCCGCCGTGATATGACGCGGGGTTACTGTGTAACCCCGTGTTATATCAGGAGAGCAGGACCAAGGGCGTACCTGTACGCCCTTGGTCCTTAAGGGGTTAATTGTCTGAAGTGGTCAATACTAGAAGTGGGGGAGAAAGTTAATCCTAAATTAAGTAGCTCGATCTGTGCATTAGACCGTGTTCTGTCCGATAGATTGATTACCTTATTGGCTGTACTTCTGCTTGTCTCTCCTGCGTCCATTCGGGTTATAATTCCTTCTCCTTCTAGGTATATTTCTTATCGATCTCTCTGAGGATATTCAGGATGTGTCGGACTCACTTTCTGATGCCGCCATAGTGGATGTAATACCTCCTGGATTGGTCACTTTCCGTTGTTTCCATCTATACACCTGGTTGTTCTGTAAATCACGTAGATCTCTATGGAACTTCTTAACCGTAGCCTCCTGGGTATCTTTCTCCCATTTGTTAGATAGCACGTCCATCCGCCATATCAGTCGCATTCAATTTTTCTTTCAATTCGGTTTCTATATTAGTTACGTCTGACATCATCCTCTCCAGGGTCTTGGTATTCTGTTCCATGATGAATTGAATGAAAGCAGAAGATGATTTATTGCTTATTTCTTCCCATCTGCTGTTCGATTCTTCATCAGTCTCACTGTACGAAGGGAAGATCTGGATTCGTTGGCCTCTAGGGATCAATTGTTGTGATACATACTGTTCCAACGTGGTCTTGTTCCACCATATTTCACTCTACGGTGGATCAAGTTCCAATATGACATCTTCAAGGTCTTAATATCCTGATCCGAATCCCCGTGGTATTTCCTGTAGTGCCAAAAAGGTTCCTACCTGGGGACGCCAGGTGGTCTCTGGTGCTTGCAAATCCATAGTTATGGTATCATCTGTTAGAAAATAACAGGCATTAATAGACTCCAAATAAATCTCCCTGAGGACTAAAACCGTAAACCAGGGTAGTAGAAAACAGTGTCCCAACTAACACTATATACTCCCAAGAAATAGGGAAACACTCCAACATTTATAATGAAAAGATAATTAAGTACACACAATATCAAAATGTATTAAAATGACACAGGAAAGAAATCACGGAATACATGAAAGGTAAGTCAGTAAAGACATAAGCAGAAGAAAAAGCTATCACACCCTATATTCTACCATAGTAACATGTAGCAGTCCCAACAGTAGGAGTATATAGGCAGAAAGGGAGATAAACACCAGAAATATTGCACAAATACATAATGAGCATTACCAAATACACCTGCATGTGTATAGGGGAGAAAATGTCTAGGGCAGAGAACCCCTTTAACCTCTTCAGGACACCGGGTGTATGCATACGCCCTGCATCCCGAGTCCTTAAAGGGGTTATCCAGGCAAAAACTTTTTTTATATATATCAACTGGCTCCGGAAAGTTAAACAGATTTGTAAATTACTTCTATTAAAAAATCTTAATCCTTCCAATAGTTATTAGCTTCTGAAGTTTTCTGTCTAACTGCTCAATGATGATGTCACTTCCCAGGAGCTGTGCATGATGGGAAAATATCCTCATAGGAACTGCACAGCTCCCGGGACGTGAGTCATCAGAAGCTAATAACTATTGGAAGGATTAAGATTTTTTAATAGAAGTAATTTACAAATCTGTTTAACTTTCCGGAGCCAGTTGATCTATATATATATAAAAAAGTTTTTGCCAGGAATACCCCTTTAAAGACGTGGGGCATATGCATACGCCCGTGGGAATTCCGATCCCCGCCGCTAGCCGGTTGGGGACCGGACTGGGATGCCTGCTGAAATAATTCAGCAGGCATCCCGACACATCGCCGAGGGGGGTCCTGAAACCCCCCCCCCCCCCATGTCGGCGATCGCAGAAAATCGCATGTCAATTCAGACATGCGATTTTCTGCCATTCGGGGCTGATCGGGTCTCTGACACGATCACCCGGAAAATAAGGATGATCGGAGCTGTCAGTGACAGCCCCTATCATCCTGAGGGATAGGAGCGAGGTCGCAGTGCTGCAATCTCCTCCTATCCCCTGCCATTGGTCAGAACTGATTCTGACCAATGGCAGTGCAGGATACTGGGTTGCCATGGCAACCCCCCCCCCCCCCCCCCCCGTTCTGCCCACCCCTGGATGTCGGGCAGAACGGGGGGAGAAGATGGAGGCCGGTACCTGAAAAAAAGATGCCTGGGGACCGCAGTTCGTCACTGGAGAATGGCGCAGGTAGGGAAACGACGGTGGTGGTGGTGGGGGGGGGGGTGCGGGAAAGGACGGGGGCAGTAAGCGATAGTTGTAGTTCTGTAACATCTGTCCCTTGAATTTTTTGAAAATCGCTGCTCTACTTTGAAGCCCTCTAATTTTTTCAAAAAGTAAAAATATGTCCATTTTATGATGCCAACATAAAGTGGACATATTGTATTTGTGAATAAAAATAAAATGTATTGTGAATATCCATTTTCCTTACAAGTAGAGAGCTTCAAAGTTAGAAAAATGCTAAATTTTCATGAAATTTGGGGATTTTTCACCAAAAAAGGATGCAAGTAACGCCGAGAAATTTACCAACAAAATAAAGTAGAGAATGTCACGAAAAAACAATCTCAGAATCAGAATAATAGGTAAAAGCGTTTTGTAGATATTAATTCGTAAAGCGACGGTGGTCAGAATTGCGAAAAAGGGCTCAGTCCTTAGGGGGTAAGATGTCTAGGGGCGGAGTACCCCTTTAAGATGTCAGATCACTGCTGTCCCACTGCTGGGGACCCCCGGGATTGCCGCTGTGGCACCCCGCTTTCATTACTGCACAGAGCGAGTTCACTCTGTGCATAATGACGGGCGATACAGGGGACGGAGCAGCGTTATATCACAGCTCCGCCTCTCATGACGTCACAGTCCGACCCCCCTCAATACGAGTCTATGGGAGGGTGCGTGGCGGTCGTCACGCCCCTGCCATAGACTTGTATTAAGGGGGCGGGCCGTGATGTCACGAGGGGCGGAGCCATGACGTCACGCTGCTCCGTCCCCTGTATCGCCTGTCATTATGCACAGAGCGAACTCGCTCTGTGCAGTAATGATAGCGCGGTGCCGCAGCGGCAATCCCGGGGGTCCCCAGTAGCGGGACCGCAGCGATCTGACATCTTATCCCCTATCCTTTGGATAGGGGATAAGATGTCTAGGGGCGGAGTACCCCTTTAAGGACTGAGCCCTTTTTCGTAATTCTGACCACCGTCGCTTTACGAATTAATATCTCTAAAACGCTTTTACCAATTATTCTGATTCTGAGTTTTTTCGTGACATTCTCTACTTTATTTTGGTGGTAAATTTTCGTTGTTACTTGTATCCTTTTTTGGTCAAAAATCCCAAAATTTCATGAAAATGTAGCATTTTTCTAACTTTGAAGCTCTCTACTTGTAAGGAAAATATATGTTGGCATTAGAGATGAGCGAACTTACAGTAAATTCGATTCGTCACGAACTTCACGGCTCGGCAGTTGATGGTTTTTCCTGCATGAATTAGTTCAGCTTTCCCGTGCTCTGGGGGCTGGAAAAGGTGGATAAAGTCCTAGGAAAGAATCTCCAGCCGCCAGAGCACCGGAAAGCTGAACTAATTTATGCAGGAAAAGTCATCAACTGCCGAGCCGAGAAGTTCATGACGAATCGAATTTACTGTAAGTTCGCTCATCTCTAGTTGGCATCATAAAATGGACATATTTTTACTTTTTGAAAAAATTAGGGGGCTTCAAAGTAGAGCAGCGATTTTCAGAAAAAATATCATGAAAATTGCAAAATCTGAAGGGACAGATGTTACTGAACTACAACTCCCAGCATGCCTGGCCAGTCTAGGCATGCTGAGAGTTGTAGTTTGGCAACATCTGGAGGGCTACCATTTGGGCACCACTGTAACAGTGGTCACCAAACTGTGACCCTCCAGATGTTGCAAAACTAGAACTCCCAGCATGCCCAGACAGCCTTTGGCTGTCTGGGCATGCTGGGAGTTGCAGTCCGGCCTTCCTAGTGGTTGCCACAGTAAAGATCACATTACTTTCGCTTTCATTTCTCCCCCCACCTTCGATTCCCTACCTGCGCCGTGATCTCCGCTGATGTCTGCGATGATCGCCGGGCCCCACGCATCTGGTCCTCAGGTAAAGGCCTCCATCTTCTCCCCCCTGTTCTGCCCGACATCCAGGGGTGGGCAGAACGGGGGGTTTCCATGGCAACCCCCTGTCCTGCGCTGCCATTGGTCAGAACTCAGTTCTGACTAATGGCAGGGGATAGGAGGAGATCGCAGCACTGCGACCTCACTCCTATCCCTTAGGATGATCGGGGCTGTCACTGCCAACTCCGATCATCCCTATTTTCCGGTTGATCGGGTCACCAGAGACCCGATCAGCCCAGAATTGGAGAAAATCGCATGTCTTAATTGACGTGCGATTTTCTCCGATCGCCGACATGGGGGGGGGGGGGGGGGTCCCCTCGGCGATGTGCCAGGATGCCTGCTGAATGATTTCAGCAGGCATCCCGATCCGGTCCCCAACTGGCTAGCGGCGGGGACCGGAATTCCCACGGGCCTATCCATCAGTCCTTAAGGACTTTAAAACGGGGGCGTATGGATACGCCCGACGTCCTTAACCGGTTAAAGCCGGCTCTGCTGCCACACTGGGGTCCCTGGATTGGTTTAAGTCTAATAAATGCACTAGGGCTGCAACGATTAATCAACGTTATCAATTAAAATCTATAACGGAAATCGTTGTTGCATAATCGCACATCGATTAATTGTTAGGCAGAAATGTCATAACGCCGACTCATGATCCTCAAAAGTGCAGAGAAGAAGGCCACGCCGGAAACAGGCCGCAAACCAGTCATTACCTGCCCCTACGCCTCCTGGCTCGGTATCCCACGGCCTGGTGGCAGCGGTGGCTCTGCCCAGTAACCCATGATGAAGTGGTGTTCAGTCAGGGATGTAGTGCGGTGTTGGCTCTGCTCCTTACCCGGGCTCCTCCTGCAGCCTTTGGCGCTCCATGTGACAGTGACCCGGTGAGTACTGGTCGGGCACCTCCGCGGCATTCCGGTTACTGCTCTATATCTGGATCCTAATGCAAAAAGTGTGGGGAACTTTATACTAGGTAACAATTCACCAATACCCACCTCTGAAGATGCTGGGAGTTGTAGTTTTTCAACAGCCCTCTGATTGGGGAACAGTGCTGTAGATGGGTACACGGATATCCTCCCCAATGGTATTTCATGCCTGGTCATACTAGACACGACCATCCTGGTGTTAGGTAGGTGAAACACAAAACTAATGTAAAACAGATCTTATTTGGAACTGAACATGTGACCTGGCAGAGCTGTGTGCATGTTCCCGGGTCCACGTGCCGTGGTATGATGCCGCCCTCCAGCGCCACAACAGCTTTTACCATTCTAGCAGTGATTGTGAGGAGAATACAACCTTCCTATGAATTGCCCCATAATCCGTAGAATCCCAAGCAGCTGGCCGGTTGTATGACCCCACAGTATGGCCCGGCATAGGGACCAGCCCCACCGGATCCCCAATTTATACTTTTTTCTTAGAAACTGGTCCAGACGACCATAATGGGAGACGTGTATTTTGCCTATTTTGTGGGATATTTTTGAGGGAGATAATAATTGGCTCGATGTCTACAGCTGCCGATGTCTTAAAGGAGTACTCCGGCGCGCACTTTTTTCATTTTATCCTGTCTGGGCTGCAAAATAAAAGAAAACGCACTTTATCTTACCTGCCAACGAGCCCCCGGAGCTCCGATACAGGTGTTGGGTCCCCGGGCTGTATTCTTCTTACTTCCTGTTAGTCCGGCACGTCACACGGAGCTTCAGCCTATCACCAGCAGAGGCGGGACATCACTGCGGCTGGTGATAGGCTGAAGCTCCGTGTGACGTGCCGGGCTAACAGGAAGTAAGAAGAATACAGCCCGGGGACCCAACACCTGTACCGGACTGTACCGGAGCTCCGCGGGCTCGTTGGCCGGTAAGAGAAAGTGCGTTTTCTTTTATTTTGCAGCCTGGATAGGATAAAATGAAAAAAGTGCGTGCCGGAGTACTCCTTTAAGGGGCTTTAGCAGAGACGTCTGAGGTTTTACTTATTGTGCGGCTTTCGAGTTACTTTATAATATCAGGCAGCTTCCTTTGTAAATTCATGGCTGTCCAGGGAGCAAGATGTTGCGGTATAAATCTGCTTATCCCTGAAGTCATTAGTAATAAAGTCGCTATTTGGTGTTTTCTCAACCTTCAGGCGACTTTCTCGGTCCAGGATAAACATTGTGGTACCTGGAATATGAAGGGACCTTCTAGTTCTGTTGTGACCTATAAAGTCCCCGTGTGCTTGGCTTCTCTCTGAGGGCGGAGTGAAAGAGAACATTGTAGGTAGCGGTAATATTCACATCAATCCTGGACTATAGGCACCGAGCCAATGAATGGGTTTAATGTATTATATGTAATGTCTGGGATCTGACTGTACTGGACAGAGGCAAAACTGATAGACTGTGTTATGCTAGGGTGGGGTCAGAGGGGGTGGAGCTTTCCACATGGATACAGTGATTGGTGGCTAATGATTTGCTGTGTTATGCTCCACCCCTAAGGACCTGCACTTCAGAGCGGTCACCTCCTAATGACATTGAGCCTATGCCCACATGACCACTCTGAAGAGGATATGCATATTCAAAGGTGAGTGGGCATACGCAGCAGAGGGGGCGGGGCAGGGAAGATCAGACAGCTGGCTCCTGTCTACATTGCACAAATGGGCGTATTTGCATATTAACAGAAGCTTTGAGTCTACAACAGGACCACAGATCAGAGAGAGTATTCTACCGTTTTAGGTCCAGTCCAAAACTGCATACGGGTCAAAACTGAGCAGACCGGAGTCACCGTTTCACTCCGGTCAGCTCATTAAAGTAAATGGAGTCACGGGCTGATTCGGCTGGGGTACGGGAGCGCCCGATTTGCCTCACCCCCCGCCGGATCCGGCACCTGTATGTATGTGGTGGCAGAATTGGGAACAAGCCTTTTGGGGGTGTGGGGTAGTTAGGGTGTTGCTGTTCAGGATAGTTAAGGGCACTGTTAACCCTTGTCACTCGTGACGCCAGGGTGAGGGTTAAATTCTGTAATCTTGATAGGCCTATTGCCACCCTTCCCAAGAGCAATAGGTGATGCAGAAATAAAGGATTGTCCACAACCACTGTTAACTGAAAACTTGCAGGAACTTTTACTGAAGAATTTCTGTACATGCAGCAATAGTAACAGTCCAGATAACAGTCTCTATACATATAGCTGAGCAGTGATTGACAGACGGTTGGGATCAGATAAGCCCAATTGGGCTTCTGAAGGAATGTATAGCAGAGATCCGCTGGATTTAAGGGTGCGTTTAGGTCCAGTGATCTTACTGTGAGTAGCGGGGAATTGCTTAGTATATCCGCTATGTTAGAGACCGAGGCCGCACGGCTTTGGCCTAGTAAATCGTCTTGTAAGCTGCGGAGGTCCTACCTCTTCCAGAGTCAGCACCCCAAGAGAGAAGAGATGCTGCTTGCTTGGCAGCACAGGAACAAGAGAGAGAGATTAATGGCTGCAGCTCCATTATATGGGCAGGGGCTGAGCCGTTTTGGATTGGTCCAATCAGCTGTCACTCACTGTTACATTACATTGTGGGTGATCACCTGACTATAAGCACCAAAGGTCCTTTAGAACTCTATGATTTTGCTAATCTAATCATGTGACCCGCAGGTCCTGCTACTCTCGGAACAGGTAGATAACTAAATATACATATATCTATACTTATATGAACTTCTATATAGTCATTGACTAACTGAGGGGTGACAAGGGGATAACTACAGAAGAGGGACCCCGACGTTCCTAGGGACTCTGACTATGGTGACCTCTATAAAGGTAACGTATACAATACGGTACCGGGACAACACATGTACAAAACGTGGTGTGAATGCACCCTTTCTCAGGTTCCCCCGCACTATGACCCTGTGTATTGGGTCCAGTGTGGGTGAAGCGGCCATCAGTTTCCTCCATTTTTGTTGCCCTCTTTGGGTCTGTTCTATTTTATTGTGGATGACTGTTTAGCTATGGAACGATTGTACATACCGTGTGAAAGGAGAAACTCCGAAATTATCAGTAGAGACTTCTGCCAGTACATCTGCCCCCAGTCCATGTGTCCAACCAATGGTCCTTCATGTTCCCTGAGATCTGGGGTGTTTGGTGCCTGTCTGTGGCCTTGTGAGGCATGGGATCTAATGGGTCTGTCCAATCTCCAAGTCTTCAATGTAGAGTAGCCGGGAGGAATGTCGTGGTGACACAACCTCAGATGGGAATGTGTGCGGGAGGAGGGGACCCTCTGAGGAGCTCGGGAGATTTTTGGCTTGTAAAAGTCTCACAGTTTGAAAACAATGGAAGTTCACAGAGCCGGGATTCTTTCATTACTCTTTTTGATTGACACTTTAATGAGGGCGCCAAGGGTCGACACCCTGCCAGGGGGCCGGTTCGTGCCCCGTTTATCTCACAGTCCTCTAAGACTAAAATAACACGCCAGGCTGAGTTTCTCTGGCTTGTGATCCAACAGCCCACCATGATGAATTGAGTGCCTGCAGCAAGCTGGCAGCTGACGTGTGGTGTAACCCAATCTTCCTGTCATCACAATACAATGGATTCGCTGGACTTTCTCACTGTTCACCATTGCGCCGTGAGCGCACAACTTCCCAAGGCTTTGGAAAGTGACCATAAATAATCGGCGGGGTTACCCCAGGCCTCTAATGGCTGCAGTCCTGTTCCTGGATGTATAGGTGAAGTATTACGCAGGAAGGCCATAAATTGTCACTCTTGTCTGAGGTTCACAGCGGCGGATGAGGTGGCGGTGGTGGCATTTTCGTGATTTGCACAAGCGGCAAATGGCAGCGCGCTTTTTTATGATGCAGAAAATACCTATAAATTTGGGAATTGAACGTTTAATACAAAATGTAGCAAATATTAAAACAAATAAATTATAACAAATTGGATTCATTGAAATATATGGCGCTGCACCCGCACGCTCGCAGCTTTTTCGTTTTTGATATATTCCCACTTTAGTTCTGGTAATTTATAGGGCAGAAGACAACGTTATGATATACGTCCACTTTACTCCACCAACCATGGGTTTTAATAAGACTAAGTTCTCATCTTGATTTATGGGAATTGAATGAACATTTTTAAAGCGACAGAGAATTTTTGGACGGCCTTGTGGTGTTAGGTGCCCATTCCCAATGGCGGGACCCTGTATGCCACCTGTCTTTTCTCCAGGAGGAGGGAGCCCCCCCCACCCCCCGTGTGGGAGAGGAGGAGGAGAAGTCCCTCCTTGTCCTAGGTGGAGTAATAATCTGTGGAATCCTATGTTCTAGGGCCTGGTGACATATGCTGCTGCAGGCTATTACTCCTCCTTCACGTTTTCTATAGACTTTACTGTTCTTCTATAGATAGAGGAAGGATATAGACAGCTGTTCTTCCCACTTTGTATATGAATAAATACGTTACACAATAGTGGTCTCAGTACTGAACGTTGGGGTCACCACTAGTAACGGGGGACCAATCAGAGTCCAGATCATTCTCCCCACTCTCTGTGTTCGGCTCTTAAGACCGTTTTCCATCCAGTTAAACACGTAATTTTCTGAAGCCGCCCGGTTTTCTTTTTACACCCAGCTTTCTACCCTGACTAATATAGGGGTACACAGGGGTGGGACCACCGCCATATCTCTAATAGAAAGGGCCCTCCAGTGGGTGGAGTCAGTAAATGTCGTCACAGTGTGCCAGTGATGGTTTTATAGTCCCCAGTACATACAGAGCACAGCCATTATACTTATGGTGTATCAGCTGCCACCACATGTGCGTCGTGCGTCTTGTCTTATATACTCGCCATGTTTGCCGCCGCCGCCCTCGTGGACACATAATACATTTTTTGTTTTACACAGTGATATTTTTCCTCCTGAGGGGAAAAAAAAAAAAAAGACGCCTTTGACTGATAGTAAAGTGCACAGAGTACGTGAAGATCTGCGCGCCGCCAATCGTCATCGTCTTATTTCCCATGATGAGGAGAATCACTTATCCTTTAAGGATTGGGACAGTTTGTAATATTTTTCTACAATCTTTTATTGGTAGTTTTAGGGTTGGGTCACCTGACTTATTTTCCTACCCAATTAGCATAATAAAGACCTAAATGAGCTGAAGAAAATACGTCACCTGTGATTCTACCCCGTAAGTGAATCCTCGGGTTCTGTATCACATGACTGTGACGGCCGTACAATGTAAGTCTATGGGACCGGAGAGCAGGGCGAGAACCCCTCAAACCCCCACCCATCAACACTTATCACATTTATATACGAAAGGTTCACATTAAGAAATGAAAGGTGAACATGAGAAAAATAAATATATCGGGCGGTGACCGACAATTTGTCATTCCAGGGAATCTTCACCCCGGTAAGAATCCTGCGCCGGTGCGGGTTATAAGTTGCACCTTCATCATCTTCAGGGACTCAGCGTTGGGCACGTTTCCTCCTTGTACGTTGCCAGGAGAATAAGATTTTACATAATGTTCACTCTGCCCGTCGGCTGTCACAGGATTGGGCTGCAGCTCGGTATCTCTGTCTGTAGTGCCTGACGCTGCAGCTCCCCCTCACCGGTACGGGAAGAGTCAGGACTCCACCATACAATCCACAGGAAATCATGGTGTATGGAACCCTTCAGATACATAAGAACAAGGAATCATCGGGTCTGATACATGACCTATAACCTCATGTCCCATAAGCCTCTGCCTTTTTTTTTTTTTTTTTTTTTTTAACCCTTCCTCAGATCATGACTTAAAGGGAAAATGTTTTCAAATCAATTGGTGGCAGAAATAATTTAGAAGTTGGTATAATTTTCTATATAAAAATCTTAATTCTTCCTGTACTTATCAGCTGCTATATGCTCCACAGGAAGTTGTGTACTACTTTCCAGTCTGACCACAGTGCTCTCTGGTGACACCTCTGTCCGTGCCAGGAACTATTCAGAGTAGGCGCAAATCCCCATAGCAAACCTCCCCTGCTCTGGACAGTTCCTGACATGGACAGAAGTGTCAGCAGAGAGCACTGTGGTCAGACTGGAAAGAACTACAAAACTTCCTGTGGAGCATACAGCAGCTGATAAGTACTGGAAGGATTAAGGTTTTGAGAGAAGTAATTTACAGATCTGTAGAACCTTCTGCTACCAGTTGATTTGAGCACATTTTGTTTTTACTCCGGAGTACCCCTTAAAGGGCACTTACTAAGTCTGGATTCAGGCCATATAATCTTATCTCCAGGACTCCATACAGAAGACGCTCTCGCCAACAATATCAGGGCAGCACTACAACTGTACTCTCCTATAGTATCGTGCTCCGTGTCAGCCTGCTGGGCTCCCCATTATCATACCTTCCCCTTATTTGGGGATTTTAGTCTGGGTTGGTCATGGTGCGGCCACATACTGTTTTCTGGTTTTGCTATTGTATTTTGGGACCTGGTCTGTTTAAGTTCACTGTAGAGACGCTGTGTTGGCGGCAGCTGTCAGTATCCTCAATACTCCTAAATAAGGCAGCAAACCTGGAGAACATGAATGTTACGTATAAATAGAAGTTATAAATAATAGTACAAATAAAGTTACACGTGTCAGATGGCACAATGAGAAAGAGGACCCGACCCCAGAGGTCAACAATGTACAAGGGATGGAGGATCGGTGAAGGGAGGAGAGGACAGGATGTGTATGGAGATTATGTGAGGAGATATCAGGAGATTAGGGTAGAGATGTATGGAGAGGAGAGGATGTGTATGGAGATTATGTGAGGAGATATCAGGAGATTAGGGTAGAGATGTATGGAGAGGACAGGATGTGTATGGAGATTATGTGAGAAGATATCAGGAGATTAGGGTAGACATGTATGGAGAGGACAGGATGTGTATGGAGATTATGTGAGAAGATATCAGGAGATTAGGGTAGAGATGTATGGAGAGGAGAGGATGTGTATGGAGATTATGTGAGGAGATATCAGGAGATTAGGGTAGAGATGTATGGAGAGGACAGGATGTGTATGGAGATTATGTGAGGAGATATCAGGAGATTAGGGTAGAGCTGTATGGAGAGGACAGGATGTGTATGGAGATTATGTGAGGAGATATCAGGAGATTAGGGTAGAGATGTATGGAGATTATGTGAGGAGAGATATCAGGAGATTAGGGTAGAGCTGTATGGAGAGGACAGGATGTGTATGGAGATTATGTGAGGAGATATCAGGAGATTAGGGTAGAGATGCATGGAGAGGACAGGATGTGTATGGAGATTATGTGAGGAGAGATATCAGGAGATTAGGGTAGAGATGTATGGAGAGGACAGGATGTGTATGGAGATTATGTGAGGAGAGATATCAGGAGATTAGGGTAGAGCTGTATGGAGAGGACAGGATGTGTATGGAGATTATGTGAGGAGAGATATCAGGAGATTAGGGTAGAGCTGTATGGAGAGGACAGGATGTGTATGGAGATTATGTGAGGAGAGATATCAGGAGATTAGGGTAGAGATGTATGGAGATTATGTGAGGAGAGATATCAGGAGATTAGGGTAGAGCTGTATGGAGAGGACAGGATGTGTATGGAGATTATGTGAGGAGATATCAGGAGATTAGGGTAGAGCTGTATGGAGAGGAGAGGATGTGTATGGAGATTATGTGAGGAGATATCAGGAGATTAGGGTAGAGATGTATGGAGAGGACAGGATGTGTATGGAGATTATGTGAGGAGATATCAGGAGATTAGGGTAGAGATGTATGGAGAGGACAGGATGTGTATGGAGATTATGTGAGGAGATATCAGGAGATTAGGGTAGAGATGTATGGAGAGGAGAGGATGTGTATGGAGATTATGTGAGGAGATATCAGGGGATTAGGGTGGAGATGTATGGAGAGGACAGGATGTGTATGGAGATTATGTGAGGAGAGATATCAGGAGATTAGGGTAGAGCTGTATGGAGAGGACAGGATGTGTATGGAGATTATGTGAGGAGATATCAGGAGATTAGGGTAGAGATGTATGGAGAGGAGAGGATGTGTATGGAGATTATGTGAGGAGATATCAGGGGATTAGGGTGGAGATGTATGGAGAGGACAGGATGTGTATGAGATTATGTGAGGAGAGATATCAGGAGATTAGGGTAGAGCTGTATGGAGAGGACAGGATGTGTATGGAGATTATGTGAGGAGATATCAGGAGATTAGGGTAGAGATGTATGGAGATTATGTGAGGAGAGATATCAGGAGATTAGGGTAGAGCTGCATGGAGAGGACAGGATGTGTATGGAGATTATGTGAGGAGATATCAGGAGATTAGGGTAGAGATGTATGGAGAGGACAGGATGTGTATGGAGATTATGTGAGGAGAGATATCAGGAGATTAGGGTAGAGATGCATGGAGAGGACAGGATGTGTATGGAGATTATGTGAGGAGATATCAGGAGATTAGGGTAGAGATGCATGGAGAGGACAGGATGTGTATGGAGATTATGTGAGGAGAGATATCAGGAGATTAGGGTAGAGATGCATGGAGAGGACAGGATGTGTATGGAGATTATGTGAGGAGAGATATCAGGAGATTAGGGTAGAGATGTATGGAGAGGACAGGATGTGTATGGAGATTATGTGAGGAGAGATATCAGGAGATTAGGGTAGAGCTGTATGGAGAGGACAGGATGTGTATGGAGATTATGTGAGGAGAGATATCAGGAGATTAGGGTAGAGATGTATGGAGATTATGTGAGGAGAGATATCAGGAGATTAGGGTAGAGCTGTATGGAGAGGACAGGATGTGTATGGAGATTATGTGAGGAGATATCAGGAGATTAGGGTAGAGCTGTATGGAGAGGACAGGATGTGTATGGAGATTATGTGAGGAGATTTCAGGAGATTAGGGTAGAGATGTATGGGGAGGAGAGGATTTGTATGGAGGAGATTATGTGAGGAGATATCAGGAGATTAGGGTAGAGATGTATGGGGAGGACAGGATGTGTATGGAGATTATGTGAGGAGATATCAGAAGATTAGGGTAGAGATGTATGGAGAGGAGACGATGTGTATGGAGATTATGTGAGGAGATATCGGGAGATATTGGGATTAGGGTAGAGATGTATGGGAAGGACAGGATGTGTATGGAGATTATGTGAGGAGATATCAGAAGATTAGGGTAGAGATGTATGGAGAGGACAGGATGTGTATGGAGATTATGTGAGGAGATAGCAGGAGATTAGGGTAGATATGTATGGAGAGGACAGGATGTGTATGGAGATTATGTGAGGAGATTAGGGTAGAGCTGTATGGAGAGGACAGGATGTGTATGGAGATTATGTGAGGAGAGATATCAGGAGATTAGGGTAGAGCTGTATGGAGAGGACAGGATGTGTATGGAGATTATGTGAGGAGATTAGGGTAGAGCTGTATGGAGAGGACAGGATGTGTATGGAGATTATGTGAGGAGATATCAGGAGATTAGGGTAGAGATGTATGGAGAGGACAGGATGTGTATGGAGATTATGTGAGGAGATATCGGGAGATTAGGGTAGAGCTGTATGGAGAGGACAGGATGTGTATGGAGATTATGTGAGGAGAGATATCAGGAGATTAGGGTAGAGATGCATGGAGAGGACAGGATGTGTATGGAGATTATGTGAGGAGAGCTATCAGGAGATTAGGGTAGAGCTGTATGGAGAGGACAGGATGTGTATGGAGATTATGTGAGGAGATATCGGGAGATTAGGGTAGAGATGTATGGAGAGGACAGGTTGTGTATGGGGATTATGTGAGGAGATATTGGGATTAGGGTAGAGATGTATGGAGAGGACAGGATGTGTATGAAGATTATGTGAGGAGATATCAGGAGATTAGGGTAGAGATGTATGGAGAGGACAGGTTGTGTATGGGGATTAAGTGAGGAGATATCGGGATTAGGGTAGAGATGTATGGAGAGGACAGGATGTGTATGGAGATTATGTGAGATTAGGGTAGAGCTGTATGGAGAGGACAGGTTGTGTATGGGGATTATGTGAGGAGATATCGGGAGATATTGGGATTAGGGTAGAGATGTATGGAGAGGACAGGATGTGTATGGAGATTAGGATAGAGATGTATGGAGAGGACAGGATGTGTATGAAGATTATGTGAGGAGATATCAGGAGATTAGGGTAGAGATGTATGGAGATTATGTGAGGAGAGATATCAGGAGATTAGGGTAGAGCTGCATGGAGAGGACAGGATGTGTATGGAGATTATGTGAGGAGATATCAGGAGATTAGGGTAGAGATGCATGGAGAGGACAGGATGTGTATGGAGATTATGTGAGGAGAGATATCAGGAGATTAGGGTAGAGATGCATGGAGAGGACAGGATGTGTATGGAGATTATGTGAGGAGATATCGGGAGATATTGGGATTAGGGTAGAGATGTATGGGAAGGACAGGATGTGTATGGAGATTATGTGAGGAGATAGCAGGAGATTAGGGTAGAGAGGTATGGAGAGGACAGGATGTGTATGGAGATTATGTGAGGAGATATCAGGAGATTAGGGTAGGGATGTATGGAGAGGACAGGATGTGTATGGAGATTAGGGTAGAGATGTATGGAGAGGACAGGATGTGTATGAAGATTATGTGAGGTGATATCAGGAGATTAGGGTAGAGATGTATGGAGAGGACAGGATGTGTATGGAGATTATGTGAGGAGATATCGGGAGATTAGTGTAGAGCTGTATGGAGAGGACAGGATGTGTATGGAGATTATGTGAGGAGATATCGGGAGATATTGGGATTAGGGTAGAGCTGTATGGAGATTATGTGAGGAGATATCAGGAGATTAGGGTAGAGATGTATGGAGAGGACAGGTTGTGTATGGGGATTATGTGAGGAGATAGCAGGAGATTAGGGTAGAGATGTATGGAGAGGACAGGTTGTGTATGGGGATTATGTGAGGAGATATCGGGAGATATTGGGATTAGGGTAGAGATGTATGGAGAGGACAGGATGTGTATGAAGATTATGTGAGGAGATATCGGGAGATTAGGGTAGAGATGTATGGAGAGGACAGGATGTGTATGGAGATTATGTGAGGAGAGATATCAGGAGATTAGGGTAGAGATGTATGGAGAAGACAGGATGTGTATGGAGATTATGTGAGGAGATATCAGAAGATTAGGGTAGAGATGTATGGAGATTATGTGAGGAGAGATCAGGAGATTAGGGTAAAGATGTATGGAGAGGACAGGTTGTGTATGGGGATTATGTGAGGAGATATCGGGAGATATTGGGATTAGGGTAGAGATGTATGGAGAGGACAGGATGTGTATGGAGATTATGTGAGGAGATTAGGGTAGAGCTGTATGGAGAGGACAGGATGTGTATGGAGATTATGTGAGGAGATATCGGGAGATTAGGGTAGAGCTGTATGGAGAGGACAGGATGTGTATGGAGATTATGTGAGGAGAGATCAGGAGATTAGGGTAGAGCTGTATGGAGAGGACAGGATGTGTATGGAGATTATGTGAGGAGAGATCAGGAGATTAGGGTAGAGATGTATGGAGAGGACAGGATGTGTATGGAGATTATGTGAGGAGATATCGGGAGATTAGGGTAGAGCTGTATGGAGAGGACAGGATGTGTATGGAGATTATGTGAGGAGAGATATCAGGAGATTAGGGTAGATATGTATGGAGATTATGTGAGGAGAGATCAGGAGATTAGGGTAGAGATGTATGGAGATTATGTGAGGAGAGATCAGATTAGGGTAGAGCTGTATGGAGAGGACAGGATGTGTATGGAGATTATGTGAGATTAGGGTAGAGATGTATGGAGAGGACAGGTTGTGTATGGGGATTAAGTGAGGAGATATCGGGATTAGGGTAGAGATGTATGGAGAGGACAGGATGTGTATGGGGATTATGTGAGGAGATATCAGGAGATTAGGGTAGAGATGTATGGAGAGGACAGGATGTGTATGGAGATTATGTGAGGAGAGATATCAGGAGATTAGGGTAGAGATGTATGGAGAGGACAGGATGTGTATGGAGATTATGTGAGATTAGGGTAGAGATGTATGGAGAGGACAGGTTGTGTATGGGGATTATGTGAGGAGATATCGGGAGATATTGGGATTAGGGTAGAGATGTATGGAGAGGACAGGATGTGTATGGAGATTATGTGAGGAGATATCGGGAGATTAGGGTAGAGATGTATGGAGAGGACAGGATGTGTATGGAGATTATGTGAGGAGAGATATCAGGAGATTAGGGTAGAGCTGTATGGAGAGGACAGGATGTGTATGGAGATTATGTGAGGAGAGATATCAGGAGATTAGGGTAGAGCTGTATGGAGAGGACAGGATGTGTATGGAGATTATGTGAGGAGAGATATCAGGAGATTAGGGTAGAGATGTATGGAGATTATGTGAGGAGAGATCAGGAGATTAGGGTAGAGATGTATGGAGAGGACAGGATGTGTATGGAGATTATGTGAGGAGATATCGGGAGATTAGGGTAGAGATATATGGAGAGGACAGGATGTGTATGGAGATTATGTGAGGAGATATCAGGAGATTAGGGTAGGGATGTATGGAGAGGACAGGATGTGTATGGAGATTAGGGTAGAGATGTATGGAGAGGACAGGATGTGTATGGAGATTAGGGTAGAGATGTATGGAGAGGACAGGATGTGTATGGAGATTATGTGAGGAGATATCGGGAGATTAGGGTAGAGATGTATGGAGAGGACAGGATGTGTATGGAGATTATGTGAGGAGATTTCAGGAGATTAGGGTAGAGATGTATGGGGAGGACAGGATTTGTATGGAGGAGATTATGTGAGGAGATATCAGGAGATTAGGGTAGAGATGTATGGGGAGGACAGGATGTGTATGGAGATTATGTGAGGAGATATCAGAAGATTAGGGTAGAGATGTATGGAGAGGAGAGGATGTGTATGGAGATTATGTGAGGAGATATCGGGAGATATTGGGATTAGGGTAGAGATGTATGGGAAGGACAGGATGTGTATGGAGATTATGTGAGGAGATAGCAGGAGATTAGGGTAGAGATGTATGGAGAGGACAGGATGTGTATGGAGATTATGTGAGGAGATTAGGGTAGAGCTGTATGGAGAGGACAGGATGTGTATGGAGATTATGTGAGGAGAGATATCAGGAGATTAGGGTAGAGCTGTATGGAGAGGACAGGATGTGTATGGAGATTATGTGAGGAGATATCAGGAGATTAGGGTAGAGATGTATGGAGAGGACAGGATGTGTATGGAGATTATGTGAGGAGATATCGGGAGATTAGGGTAGAGCTGTATGGAGAGGACAGGATGTGTATGGAGATTATGTGAGGAGAGATATCAGGAGATTAGGGTAGATATGTATGGAGATTATGTGAGGAGAGATCAGATTAGGGTAGAGCTGTATGGAGAGGACAGGATGTGTATGGAGATTATGTGAGGAGATATCGGGAGATTAGGGTAGAGATGTATGGAGAGGACAGGTTGTGTATGGGGATTATGTGAGGAGATATTGGGATTAGGGTAGAGATGTATGGAGAGGACAGGATGTGTATGAAGATTATGTGAGGAGATATCAGGAGATTAGGGTAGAGATGTATGGAGAGGACAGGTTGTGTATGGGGATTAAGTGAGGAGATATCGGGATTAGGGTAGAGATGTATGGAGAGGACAGGATGTGTATGGAGATTATGTGAGATTAGGGTAGAGCTGTATGGAGAGGACAGGTTGTGTATGGGGATTATGTGAGGAGATATCGGGAGATATTGGGATTAGGGTAGAGATGTATGGAGAGGACAGGATGTGTATGGAGATTATGTGAGGAGATATCAGGAGATTAGGGTAGAGCTGTATGGAGAGGACAGGATGTGTATGGAGATTATGTGAGGAGATATCAGGAGATTAGGGTAGAGATGTATGGAGAGGACAGGTTGTGTATGGGGATTATGTGAGGAGATATTGGGATTAGGGTAGAGATGTATGGAGAGGACAGGATGTGTATGAAGATTATGTGAGGAGATATCAGGAGATTAGGGTAGAGATGTATGGAGAGGACAGGTTGTGTATGGGGATTAAGTGAGGAGATATCGGGATTAGGGTAGAGATGTATGGAGAGGACAGGATGTGTATGGAGATTATGTGAGATTAGGGTAGAGCTGTATGGAGAGGACAGGTTGTGTATGGGGATTATGTGAGGAGATATCGGGAGATATTGGGATTAGGGTAGAGATGTATGGAGAGGACAGGATGTGTATGGAGATTAGGATAGAGATGTATGGAGAGGACAGGATGTGTATGAAGATTATGTGAGGAGATATCAGGAGATTAGGGTAGAGATGTATGGAGAGGACAGGATGTGTATGGAGATTATGTGAGGAGATATCAGGAGATTAGGGTAGGGATGTATGGAGAGGACAGGATGTGTATGGAGATTAGGGTAGAGATGTATGGAGAGGACAGGATGTGTATGAAGATTATGTGAGGAGATATCAGGAGATTAGGGTAGAGATGTATGGAGAGGACAGGATGTGTATGAAGATTATGTGAGGAGATATCAGGAGATTAGGGTAGAGATGTATGGAGAGGACAGGATGTGTATGAAGATTATGTGAGGAGATATCAGGAGATTAGGGTAGAGATGTATGGAGAGGACAGGATGTGTATGGAGATTATGTGAGGAGATATCGGGAGATTAGTGTAGAGCTGTATGGAGAGGACAGGATGTGTATGGAGATTATGTGAGGAGATATCGGGAGATATTGGGATTAGGGTAGAGCTGTATGGAGATTATGTGAGGAGATATCAGGAGATTAGGGTAGAGATGTATGGAGAGGACAGGATGTGTATGGAGATTATGTGAGGAGATAGCAGGAGATTAGGGTAGAGATGTATGGAGAGGACAGGTTGTGTATGGGGATTATGTGAGGAGATATCGGGAGATATTGGGATTAGGGTAGAGATGTATGGAGAGGACAGGATGTGTATGAAGATTATGTGAGGAGATATTGGGAGATTAGGGTAGAGATGTATGGAGAGGACAGGATGTGTATGGAGATTATGTGAGGAGAGATATCAGGAGATTAGGGTAGAGATGTATGGAGAGGACAGGATGTGTATGGGGATTATGTGAGGAGATATCAGGAGATTAGGGTAGAGATGTATGGAGATTATGTGAGGAGAGATCAGGAGATTAGGGTAAAGATGTATGGAGAGGACAGGTTGTGTATGGGGATTATGTGAGGAGATATCGGGAGATATTGGGATTAGGGTAGAGATGTATGGAGAGGACAGGATGTGTATGGAGATTATGTGAGGAGATTAGGGTAGAGCTGTATGGAGAGGACAGGATGTGTATGGAGATTATGTGAGGAGATATCGGGAGATTAGGGTAGAGCTGTATGGAGAGGACAGGATGTGTATGGAGATTATGTGAGGAGAGATCAGGAGATTAGGGTAGAGCTGTATGGAGAGGACAGGATGTGTATGGAGATTATGTGAGGAGAGATCAGGAGATTAGGGTAGAGATGTATGGAGAGGACAGGATGTGTATGGAGATTATGTGAGGAGATATCGGGAGATTAGGGTAGAGCTGTATGGAGAGGACAGGATGTGTATGGAGATTATGTGAGGAGAGATATCAGGAGATTAGGGTAGATATGTATGGAGATTATGTGAGGAGAGATCAGGAGATTAGGGTAGAGATGTATGGAGATTATGTGAGGAGAGATCAGATTAGGGTAGAGCTGTATGGAGAGGACAGGATGTGTATGGAGATTATGTGAGATTAGGGTAGAGATGTATGGAGAGGACAGGTTGTGTATGGGGATTATGTGAGGAGATATTGGGATTAGGGTAGAGATGTATGGAGAGGACAGGATGTGTATGGAGATTATGTGAGGAGATATCGGGAGATTAGGGTAGAGATGTATGGAGAGGACAGGATGTGTATGGAGATTATGTGAGGAGATATCAGGAGATTAGGGTAGAGCTGTATGGAGAGGACAGGATGTGTATGGAGATTATGTGAGGAGAGATCAGGAGATTAGGGTAGAGATGTATGGAGAGGACAGGATGTGTATGGAGATTATGTGAGGAGATTAGGGTAGAGATGTATGGAGAGGACAGGATGTGTATGGAGATTATGTGAGGAGATATCGGGAGATATTGGGATTAGGGTAGAGCTGTATGGAGATTATGTGAGGAGATATCGGGAGATTAGGGTAGAGATGTATGGAGAGGACAGGATGTGTATGGAGATTATGTGAGGAGATAGCAGGAGATTAGGGTAGAGATGTATGGAGAGGACAGGTTGTGTATGGGGATTATGTGAGGAGATATCGGGAGATATTGGGATTAGGGTAGAGATGTATGGAGAGGACAGGATGTGTATGAAGATTATGTGAGGAGATATCGGGAGATTAGGGTAGAGATGTATGGAGAGGACAGGTTGTGTATGGGGATTAAGTGAGGAGATATCGGGATTAGGGTAGAGATGTATGGAGAGGACAGGATGGGTATGGAGATTATGTGAGGAGATATCGGGAGATTAGGGTAGAGATGTATGGAGAGGACAGGATGGGTATGGAGATTATGTGAGGAGATATCGGGAGATTAGGGTAGAGATGTATGGAGAGGACAGGATGTGTATGGGGATTATGTGAGGAGATATCAGGAGATTAGGGTAGAGATGTATGGAGAGGACAGGATGTGTATGGAGATTATGTGAGGAGATATCGGGAGATTAGGGTAGAGATGTATGGAGAGGACAGGATGTGTATGGGGATTATGTGAGGAGATATCGGGAGATTAGGGTAGAGATGTATGGAGAGGACAGGATGTGTATGGAGATTATGTGAGGAGAGATATCAGGAGATTAGGGTAGAGATGTATGGAGAAGACAGGATGTGTATGGAGATTATGTGAGGAGAGATATCAGGAGATTAGGGTAGAGATGTATGGAGAGGACAGGATGTGTATGGAGATTATGTGAGAAGAGATATCAGGAGATTAGGGTAGAGATGTATGGAGATTATGTGAGGAGAGATCAGGAGATTAGGGTAGAGCTGTATGGAGAGGACAGGATGTGTATGGAGATTATGTGAGGAGAGATATCAGGAGATTAGGGTAGAGATGTATGGAGAGGACAGGATGTGTATGGAGATTATGTGAGGAGGTATCAGGAGATTAGGGTGGAGATGTATGGAGAGGACAGGATGTGTATGGAGATTATGTGAGGAGATATCAGGTGATTAGGGTGGAGATGTATGGAGAGGAGAGGATGTGTATGGAGATTATGTGAGGAGATATCAGGAGATTAGGGTAGAGCTGTATGGAGAGGACAGGATGTGTATGGAGATTATGTGAGGAGAGATATCAGGAGATTAGGGTAGAGATGTATGGAGAGGACAGGATGTGTATGGAGATTATGTGAGGAGGTATCAGGAGATTAGGGTGGAGATGTATGGAGAGGACAGGATGTGTATGGAGATTATGTGAGGAGATATCAGGTGATTAGGGTGGAGATGTATGGAGAGGACAGGATGTGTATGGAGATTATGTGAGGAGATATCAGGAGATTAGGGTAGAGATGTATGGAGAGGACAGGATGTGTATGGAGATTATGTGAGGAGAGATCAGGAGATTAGGGTAGAGACGTATGGAGAGGAGAGGATGTGTATGGAGATTATGTGAGGAGATATCAGGAGATTAGGGTAGAGATGTATGGAGAGGACAGGATGTGTATGGAGATTATGTGAGGAGAGATATCAGGAGATTAGGGTAGAGACGTATGGAGAGGAGAGGATGTGTATGGAGATTATGTGAGGAGATATCAGGAGATTAGGGTGGAGATGTATGGAGAGGACAGGATGTGTATGGAGATTATGTGAGGAGATATCGGGAGATATTGGGATTGGGGTGGAGATTATGGTTGTGATTTGGGGGATCAATATGACAAGGAGAAGGTTATATCCATGATAAGGACTTTATAACTGGAGGGAGGAGACATTATTATTGGGGGGCTCCCCTGAGTCACCAGCATTTCCTTTACAAATAGAGATGTAACCAGATTTCGGGTTTATTTAGGATGAAGTCCTCTCTGACCCATTGTCTCCACCCTCTACAGGGCTCCGGTATTTAGTGGACAATCTGTGTGACAGGTATAATGTAATGACCCCGGAGCAGATTCTCTCCCCCCCCCCCCCCACTTTACCAGAGCTCGTTAGCTGAGCTGTGATTGGCTGCTGTAGCAAAAACACTTTTCTCTGACACAGATAATTCTTGGCCAATGTTCTCTGCCGCAAGTGATTGGTAATGGACCCGTAATGTCTGCACCGGGGTCAGAGGAGAATATATAATAAACCTACAACAAGATGGCTGCCCAACCACAGACTAAACCATCAACCTGCCCAACCACAGCCGCCAAACCCCGATACATCCCCATAAATTATCAATAAAAGTGTTTATGGCCAATTGGTGAAGTGTCCTTAATGTAAAATAAGAAAAACATAAAAGACGTAACATTATTAATTAAAAAAAATAAAATTTAAAATATTTTAATTAATTTCAACATACAAGTCCCTAAAACGACAAAACTAGAAGACGACTTGTGATTCTGGAGAAGACTGAAGATCTGACATCTGGGATTAACGTCTCCTCCTCCTCGGCCATTTCTAAATCCGGAGAATAAACCTGTACACAACCGGATCTACTCGCCAAACCCTTAAAAACTCTTAAGATCGAAAATGTCAAGCAGGGTTAAAAAAAAACGGCGTGATCGGCGCCGGTGATCATGGAGGGAATAAGACACTAAGGCGCAGTTCACACATTGTAAAGGGAAAACAAAATAAGCCGTAAAAATAAATCTGGACCCAGCGGTGAAATATTTATCTAATAATTAACTCCCGCACCGACGGTCACATTAGATAATTCGGCCATTTTACAATGTGTGACTTTGGGCTAAAGTTGGGATTTTTGGCTAAAAACTGCTGCAGCCAGGACGTCCCCGGGCCCTCGTGGCGGGTTTTCTTTTTTTTTTTTCGGTCAGGAGCAGCGTACTGAGGGTATGGAATTTTGTCATTTTTCCTTCTCATAGACTTATAGGAGGGAAAAAAATAAAACACAACAACAACAACAACAACAACGGGGGAACAGAAGTCTGCCACGAAAATTTGGAAAAAGGCCACAAAAACTGCGCCTAGGAGGGAGTTCACAGACAGCAGAGTTGTTGCAGTTTCTGTATTATTGCCCAAAACAGACGCTTTCAGACGGATTGATAGTTCATCTGCTACATTTACAGAGACCGGCCCACAGCAACATACCGCAAACCGGACCACGCCCACATACCGCACACCGGCCCACAGCAACATACCACACACCAGCCTAGTCACCAGCCCACAGCAACATACCGCAAACCGGCCCACGCCTACATACCGCACACCGGCCCACAGCAACATACCACACACCAGCCTAGTCACCAGCCAACAGCACCATACCGCACAATGGCCCAGTCACCGGCCCACAGCAACATACCGCACACCAGCCCACAGCAACATACCGCACATTGGCCTAGTCACCGGCCCACAGCAACATACCGCACACCAGCCTAGTCACCGGCCCACAGCAACATACCGCACATTGGCCTAGTCACCGGCCCACAGCAACATACCGCACACCAGCCTAGTCACCAGCCAACAGCACCATACCGCACAATGGCCCAGTCACCGGCCCACAGCAACATACCGCACACCAGCCCACAGCAACATACCGCACATTGGCCTAGTCACCGGCCCACAGCAACATACCGCACACCAGCCCACAGCAACATACCGCACATTGGCCTAGTCACCGGCCTACAGCAACATACCGCACACCAGCCTAGTCACCAGCCCACAGCAACATACCACACACCAGCCTAGTCACCAGCCCACAGCAACATACCGCACATTGGCCCAGTCACCGGCCCACAGCAACATACCGCACACCAGCCTAGTCACCGGCCTACAGCAACATACCGCACACCAGCCTAGTCACCAGCCCACAGCAACATACCACACACCAGCCTAGTCACCAGCCCACAGCAACATACCGCACATTGGCCCAGTCACCGGCCCACAGCAACATACCGCACACCAGCCTAGTCACCGGCCCACAGCAACATACCGCACACCAGCCTAGTCACCGGCCCACAGCAACATACCGCACACCAGCCTAGTCACCAGCCCACAGCAACATACCGCACACCAGCCTAGTCACCGGCCCACAGCAACATACCGCACATTGGCCCAGTCACCGGCCCACAGCAACATACCGCACACCAGCCTAGTCACCGGCGAACAGCAACATACCGCACATTGGCCGAGTCACCGGCCCACAGCAACATACCGCACACCAGCCCACAGCAACATATCGCACATTGGCTTAGTCACCGGCCCACAGCAACATACCGCACACCAGCCTAGTCACCAGCCCACAGCAACATACCGCACACCAGCCTAGTCACCAGCCCACAGAAACATACCGCACATTGGCCCAGTCACCGGCCCACAGCAACATACCGCACACCAGCCTAGTCACCGGCCCACAGCAACATACCGCACATTGGCCTAGTCACCGGCCCACAGCAACATACCGCACACCAGCCTAGTCACCGGCGAACAGCAACATACCGCACATTGGCCCAGTCACCGGCCCACAGCAACATACCGCACACCAGCCTAGTCACCGGCCCACAGCAACATACCGCACACCAGCCTAGTCACCAGCCCACAGCAACATACCGCACACCAGCCTAGTCACCGGCCCACAGCAACATACCGCACATTGGCCCAGTCACCGGCCCACAGCAACATACCGCACACCAGCCTAGTCACCAGCCCACAGCAACATACCGCACACCAGCCTAGTCACCAGCCCACAGAAACATACCGCACATTGGCCCAGTCACCGGCCCACAGCAACATACCGCACACCAGCCTAGTCACCGGCCCACAGCAACATACCGCACATTGGCCTAGTCACCGGCCCACAGCAACATACCGCACACCAGCCTAGTCACCGGCGAACAGCAACATACCGCACATTGGCCCAGTCACCGGCCCACAGCAACATACCGCACACCAGCCTAGTCACCAGCCCACAGCAACATACCGCACACCAGCCTAGTCACCAGCCCACAGAAACATACCGCACACCAGCCCACAGCAACATATCGCACATTGGCTTAGTCACCGGCCCACAGCAACATACCGCACACCAGCCTAGTCACCAGCCCACAGCAACATACCGCACACCAGCCTAGTCACCAGCCCACAGAAACATACCGCACATTGGCCCAGTCACCGGCCCACAGCAACATACCGCACACCAGCCTAGTCACCGGCCCACAGCAACATACCGCACATTGGCCTAGTCACCGGCCCACAGCAACATACCGCACACCAGCCTAGTCACCGGCGAACAGCAACATACCGCACATTGGCCCAGTCACCGGCCCACAGCAACATACCGCACACCAGCCTAGTCACCGGCCCACAGCAACATAGCGCACATTGGCCTAGTCACCGGCCCACAGCAACATACCGCACACCAGCCTAGTCACCGGCGAACAGCAACATACCGCACACCAGCCTAGTCACCAGCCCACAGTAACATACCGCACATTGGCCTAGTCACCGGCCCACAGCAACATACCGCACACCAGCCCACAGCAACATACCGCACATTGGCTTAGTCACCGGCCCATAGCAACATACCGCTCACCGGCCTAGTCACCGGCCCACAGCACCATACCGCTCACCGGCCCACAGCACCATACCGCTCACCGGCCTAGTCACCGGCCCACAGCACCATACCGCTCACCGGCCTAGTCACCGGCCCACAGCACCATACCGCTCACCGGCCCACAGCACCATACCGCACACCGGCCTAGTCACCGGCCCACAGCACCATACCGCACATCGGCCTAGTCACTGGCCCACCGGTAAAAACCATCACGAGGCAGATGTTGTGAGGAACCAGACCAGCAGAATAATCCAATTAAAATGCAGAACAATAAAACTGAAGTGTAAATATTTACATTATCGGCCGATTTAAAGAATAAAATTATCTTTAAAAAATTTAAAACCATCAAAACTATTTAAAAAATAAATAAAACTGTCGGCCTTCACCCTCCATATACAGTTCAACGAGATCAGGGCCTGCAGAGGCTGCGCTGCAATGTCTGATCCGGAGGACCGACGTTCCTTCAGAAGCCTTGTAGATCGGAGGCACGATGCTTTACCGCCATCCGCGCTCTTGGGGGAGGGGTCTCCGCTTCTGGCTCATTAACTTTTTCCTCGGTTCCTCGGCTGGATTTATGTCCTCCCTTTGAATGTGTTCATGCAAGTGTAAGAGCCTGAAAACCTGTGGATTTCTTCAAGTGCCGATTGGGGGAGAACACTGCGAAAATAAGAGAACGAATGTAAACTGAACGACCTGAGGAGTCTAGAGAAGAGGAAGGAGCCACTACAAAGTCTAGAGAAGAGGAAGGAGCCACTACAAAGTCTAGAGAAGGAGGAAGGAGCCACTACAAAGTCTAGAGAAGAGGAAGGAGCCACTACAAAGTCTAGAGAAGAGGAAGGAGCCACTACAAAGTCTAGAGAAAGAGGAAGGAGCCACTACAAAGTCTAGAGAAGAGGAAGGAGCCACTACAAAGTCTAGAGAAGGAGGAAGGAGCCACTACAAAGTCTAGAGAAGAGGAAGGAGCCACTACAAAGTCTAGAGAAGGAGGAAGGAGCCACTACAAAGTCTAGAGAAGAGGAAGGAGCCACTACAAAGTCTAGAGAAGAGGAAGGAGCCACTACAAAGTCTAGAGAAGAGGAAGGAGCCACTACAAAGTCTAGAGAAGGAGGAAGGAGCCACTACAAAGTCTAGAGAAGGAGGAAGGAGCCACTACAAAGTCTAGAGAAGGAGGAAGGAGCCACTACAAAGTCTAGAGAAGGAGGAAGGAGCCACTACAAAGTCTAGAGAAGGAGGAAGGAGCCACTACAAAGTCTAGAGAAGGAGGAAGGAGCCACTACAAAGTCTAGAGAAGGAGGAAGGAGCCACTACAAAGTCTAGAGAAGAGGAAGGAGCCACTACAAAGTCTAGAGAAGAGGAAGGAGCCACTACAAAGTCTAGAGAAGAGGAAGGAGCCACTACAAAGTCTAGAGAAGAGGAAGGAGCCACTACAAAGTCTAGAGAAGAGGAAGGAGCCACTACAAAGTCTAGAGAAGAGGAAGGAGCCACTACAAAGTCTAGAGAAGAGGAAGGAGCCACTACAAAGTCTAGAGAAGAGGAAGGAGCCACTACAAAGTCTAGAGAAGAGGAAGGAGCCACTACAAAGTCTAGAGAAGAGGAAGGAGCCACTACAAAGTCTAGAGAAGAGGAAGGAGCCACTACAAAGTCTAGAGAAGGAGGAAGGAGCCACTACAAAGTCTAGAGAAGAGGAAGGAGCCACTACAAAGTCTAGAGAAGAGGAAGGAGCCACTACAAAGTCTAGAGAAGAGGAAGGAGCCACTACAAAGTCTAGAGAAGAGGAAGGAGCCACTACAAAGTCTAGAGAAAAGGAAGGAGCCACTACAAAGTCTAGAGAAGGAGGAAGGAGCCACTACAAAGTCTAGAGAAGAGGAAGGAGCCACTACAAAGTCTAGAGAAGAGGAAGGCACTGTGGTCACTGCCGACAGGAAAAGGACCAGAACACAGATCATAGGTTCAAAGATTAAATTATAGCAAATTCAGCTCTGCTACATTAGATTGTCTAAATGACTTAAGAGGCCCAAACATTTCACCCGGATACATACATTTAGGTATTTTCTATGGGGAGAAGAGGATAAGCAGCTGTTAAATCTCCTGCTGAAAAATATTTATCAGGTGTCAATGAGAGCGGGGGCCCCCCATACACATCACCCGGATACCTGTGGGTTCTGCTGAATTTCCTCTGATCTCATACGAATCAGGTTGTCAGTAGATCTGGAATCAGTAGCGTGCAGGCAGCACTAGCCATGAAGTCACATGACAAACTGGTGAGGAGGCAGCACAGACACGATCCGTGGAGAAATCATATCTCTGGTCTCCAACCATGTGATCAACATTCTGATGGGTGGTCTCCATAATAGAAGCTGAGGGACCTGACCTCCACCCACAAGAAGGGCAGAAGAACCTTGAATGCACAGGAGACACCATGAGTGGTGACCAACATCAGGAGGTCATTAGTCCCTGAAGTGTTGGAGGCGGCCACGATGGACTAGAGCGCTCGTCCAAGCTCTGGGGCTCCATAGGAACTTCTTTAACCTCTTCATGATAAGGAGTTTATGGACATTGCCTCCTCAGTCTAGTCCAGGGATGTGGGAATGGTATCGGCCGACGCCCGGGACATGCAGTTCCGGGTAGGGGATTTCTTTAGGCTTGGGGCAAGCAGTGCTAAATGCCAGAATAATTCACATATGACGGGGCAAACAGTCTTGTCCCATCACTAAACTGCTATAGACCGCAGCTGTAAGCTGCAGCCTATAGAGAGCCTGGTGGAGGTGGGCGTGATGAGTGACATCATTGCACATCCTGGTTTTCTGCACCGAGCGCTCGATGATGTCACTCACTGTGCGCACCCCCCCCCCCCCCCCCCCCGCCAGGAAGTCCCTGCAGGGAACAGGGAGATGTAAGTAGCAGGGAGTTAATTACTACATAAGGGAGGATCTGCTAACCTATCTACATAGGGGGTATAATTGTTTAAATGGGAGCCCTACCTGCTGGGGGCCATATCTATCTGGGGGCCTGTCTACCTAATCATCAGGTAGGGCTCCCCAGTAGGTAGACAGGCCCCAAATAGATAGGACCCCATCAGTACATTATTATTTTGTAAGTGGATGGTCATGAGGGACAAGTAGATTTTGCGGCGTTTTAGTTTTTACCCCTGTGGTCGAGCTCTAAACCTTGGAGACGTCTTCACAAGTTCTATTCGAGCTCCAGGATCTTCTTACCTTTTTAAGATGACAAGAAGATGCATAGTCCAGGGCAGCAGTAAGAGCGCGCGATTCTTCTGAACGGCCTCCACCGTCCTCCTAGCTACAGTTTCCGGCTTCAGAGGAGGAAATAAACCAGGAAACCTAGAAATGGAGAAAGAGACATCCAAGGTTCTGTCTGTGACGTTTGTGCAACACAAAGAACGTTCCCCATGATACCGAGGACACGGGCACTGACTGGGCGCAGCTCTAACGTGCGCTAAGACTTTCCATCCCATCTACTGGGCGTCCGCCTCAAACCCAGCAATGAATAGAGACGCCGGGCGCAGAGCACTGACTCACCGTGATTATTCTGGACACAACCCAACTTTTCTTAGGTGGGACCCAGAGTGTCAGACAGGAGCCGATAGACATTGAGGTCTGCACGTAGCAGAGCTGGATTTGTAATTTAAACATTCTGTGCACCACAGCTGCCAAAATAAATCTGTAGGTTTACAGCTCTGCTATGTGATGAATGTGAGGCCTGAAATTAACCTGTTCCCCTCCATCCCTCTACACCCCATAAGATTAGGATTGAGCTGCCCAGGGGAGTCACCACTGACTCCGGCGAACTGAACGCAACACAATACAGAATCTGCACAAACCTGACTCTCATTCCTTGGAACATCTCGGTGCTGGTGTGGAAGGGTAACACGGTGGTGGCGTTGACCCCCGGACAGTCCAACAACCCCAGGGTCAGGCTCTCCATGAAGGCAAAGGAGGAAGCTTTGGAGGTGCAGTAGTCAATGGCTCCTGGGATGGCGGATAAGGCCAGGACAGAGTTTATACAGACGATGTGTCCGTTCTGTAATTCCAGCATACGAGGCAGGAACGCCTTGGTAGTCTACAAGAAGAGAAACCATAAATTATACAGAGCCAGTGCCTAGCCAGACAGACAGCCGCCGCCACCCCGAGCCAGACAGACAGCCGCCGCCACCCCGAGCCAGACAGACAGCCGCCGCCACCCCGAGCCAGACAGACAGCCGCCGCCACCCCGAGCCAGACAGACAGCCGCCGCCACCCCGAGCCAGACAGACAGCCGCCGCCACCACCGAGCCAGACAGACAGCCACCACCGAGCCAGACAGACAGCCACCACCGAGCCAGACAGACAGCCACCACCGAGCCAGACAGACAGCCACCACCGAGCCAGACAGACAGCCACCACCGAGCCAGACAGACAGCCACCACCGAGCCAGACAGACAGCCACCACCGAGCCAGACAGACAGCTGCCGCCACTCCGAGCCAGACAGACAGCTGCCGCCACTCCGAGCCAGACAGACAGCCCCCGGCCTGAGCCAGAAAGACAGCCAGACAGCCGGCCACCCCAAGCCAGACAGAGACGCCACCGATCCAGACAGACAGACAGCCAGACAACCGGCCGCCACCACCCCGAGCCAGACAGACAGCCGGCCGCCATCGCCCAGACAGACAGACAGCTATAAGATTATATTATTACAGGACACACATACAGCATTGGATTCATCACCACAAAACCCAATCTGCATCCAGGAGAACAGTAGAAGAGTTTGTGAACGGTTTTGGAGGGTTCAGAGCTGCTCATTCTCCTGTAAGGGATTATGGAACATGTGTCCTCATGTGGTCCTACTGAGGGCCCCCCTCTGGGTCCTCATGTGGTCCTACTGAGGGCCCCCCTCTGGGTCCTCATGTGGTCCTACTGAGGGCCCCCCTCTGGGCCCTCATGTGGTCCTACTGAGGGCCCCCCTCTGGGTCCTCATGTGGTCCTACTGAGGGCCCCCCTCTGGGTCCTCATGTGGTCCTACTGAGGGCCCCCCTCTGGGCCCTCATGTGGTCCTACTGAGGGCCCCCCTCTGGGTCCTCATGTGGTCCTACTGAGGGCCCCCCTCTGGGTCCTCATGTGGTCCTACTGAGGGCCCCCCTCTGGGTCCTCATGTGGTCCTACTGAGGGCCCCCCTCTGGGTCCTCATGTGGTCCTACTGAGGGTCCTCATATGTATTGGACTATAATACAAGATCTCACTCACCCAGAACTGTCCTAAAGTGTTGATGTGCTGGGACTTCAGGAGGGCGTCGTCATCACTGTCCATCAGGCTCCTCCCATGAACCACTGCAGCGTTATTTACTAAGATGGTGACATCGCCCACCTGGAGATAGAGACGGACGAGTTACCGAGGAAGAAAGGATCATAAGGACCTGATGGGACATCTTCCCCCTATCCAGTGGTCTGGGATCTGCTGTATATTGAGGGGAATCTAGACCCCCCCCACCCCCGGGTCTCCCCTATGCCCGCTCTCCTGTAGTAGCTCCACCCCCGGGTCTCCCCTGTGCCCGCTCTCCTGTAGTAGCTCCACCCCCGGGTCTCCCCTGTGCCCGCTCTCCTGTAGTAGCTCCACCCCCGGGTCTCCCCTGTGCCCGCTCTCCTGTAGTAGCTCCACCCCCGGGTCTCCCCTGTGCCCGCTCTCCTGTAGTAGCTCCACCCCCGGGTCTCCCCTGTGCCCGCTCTCCTGTAGTAGCTCCACCCCCGGGTCTCCCCTGTGCCCGCTCTCCTGTAGTAGCTCCACCCCCGGGTCTCCCCTGTGCCCGCTCTCCTGTAGTAGCTCCACCCCCGGGTCTCCCCTGTGCCCGCTCTCCTGTAGTAGCTCCACCCCCGGGTCTCCCCTGTGCCCGCTCTCCTGTGGTAGCTCCACCCCCGGGTCTCCCCTGTGCCCGCTCTCCTGTAGTACCTCCACCCCGGGTCTCCCCTGTAGTAGCTCCACCACCAGGTTTCATCTGTGCCCACTCTCCTGTAGTAGCTCCACCCCCGGGTCTCCCCTGTGCCCGCTCTCCTGTGGTAGCTCCACCCCCGGGTCTCCCCTGTGCCCGCTCTCCTGTAGTACCTCCACCCCGGGTCTCCCCTGTAGTAGCTCCACCACCAGGTTTCATCTGTGCCCGCTCTCCTGTAGTAGCTCCACCCCCGGGTCTCCCCTGTGCCCGCTCTCCTGTGGTAGCTCCACCCCCGGGTCTCCCCTGTGCCCGCTCTCCTGTAGTACCTCCACCCCGGGTCTCCCCTGTAGTAGCTCCACCACCAGGTTTCATCTGTGCCCACTCTCCTGTAGTAGCTCCACCCCCGGGTCTCCCCTGTGCCCGCTCTCCTGTGGTAGCTCCACCCCCGGGTCTCCCCTGTGCCCGCTCTCCTGTAGTACCTCCACCCCGGGTCTCCCCTGTAGTAGCTCCACCACCAGGTTTCATCTGTGCCCACTCTCCTGTAGTAGCTCCACCCCCGGGCCCACCCCTGTGGTAGCTCCACCCCCGTATCACCTTTTCTCGGACAGCTTTGGCTTGCTGGTACACCTCTTCTCTGTTGCCGACGTCACATATGAAGTAGTGGCACTCCGACCCCATTTGCCGGATCTCCGCAGCCGTTTCCTTCAGACACTTTTCTGTTCTTCCCCATAAAATTATCTGAAAAAATAAATTATCTGTTTATCTGTCCTCCCAGCGCCCCCCCTGTCCTCAGCTTGTGTGTGGTATTACATTCACTTCTATGACTTCCCTGACCTGGAGTTCCCCTTTACATCACCATCGACCTGAAGATCTTTCACACAGATAAAGATGTGCGATCAGAGACGTAAGTACAAACAACTACAAGTCCCAGCACACTCACGTGACAGAGACTACAAGTCCCAGCACACTCACACGACAATCAGAGACTACAACTCGCAGCACACTCACACGACAATCAGAGACTACAAGTCCCAGCACACTCACGCGACAGAGACTACAACTCCCAGCACACTCACGTGACAATCAGAGACTACAACTCCCAGCACACTCACGTGACAATCAGAGACTACAACTCCCAGCACACTCACGTGACAATCAGACTACAACTCGCAGCACACTCACACGACAATCAGACTACAACTCGCAGCACACTCACGCGACAGAGACTACAACTCGCAGCACACTCACGCGACAGAGACTACAACTCCCAGCACACTCACGCGACAGAGACTACAACTCCCAGCACACTCACACGACAATCAGAGACTACAACTCCCAGCACACTCACGTGACAGAGACTACAACTCCCAGCACACTCACGTGACAATCAGAGACTACAACTCCCAGCACACTCACACAACAATCAGAGACTACAACTCCCAGCACACTCACACGACAATCAGAGACTACAACTCCCAGCACACTCACGCGACAGAGACTACAACTCCCAGCACACTCACGTGACAATCAGACACTACAACTCCCAGCACACTCACACGACAATCAGACTACAACTCGCAGCACACTCACGCGACAGAGACTACAACTCGCAGCACACTCACACGACAATCAGAGACTACAACTCCCAGCACACTCACACGACAGAGACTACAACTCGCAGCACACTCACACGACAGAGACTACAACTCCCAGCACACTCACGCGACAGAGACTACAACTCGCAGCACACTCACACGACAATCAGAGACTACAACTCGCAGCACACTCACACGACAATCAGAGACTACAACTCGCAGCACACTCACACGACAATCAGACTACAACTCCCAGCACACTCACGCGACAGAGACTACAACTCCCAGCACACTCACACGACAATCAGACTACAACTCGCAGCACACTCACACGACAATCAGACTACAACTCGCAGCACACTCACACGACAGAGACTACAACTCCCAGCACACTCACACGACAGAGACTACAACTCGCAGCACACTCACACGACAGAGACTACAACTCGCAGCACACTCACACGACAGAGACTACAACTCGCAGCACACTCACACGACAGAGACTACAACTCCCAGCACACTCACGCGACAGAGACTACAACTCGCAGCACACTCACACGACAATCAGAGACTACAACTCGCAGCACACTCACACGACAATCAGAGACTACAACTCGCAGCACACTCACACGACAATCAGACTACAACTCCCAGCACACTCACACGACAGAGACTACAACTCCCAGCACACTCACGCGACAGAGACTACAACTCCCAGCACACTCACACGACAATCAGACTACAACTCGCAGCACACTCACACGACAGAGACTACAACTCGCAGCACACTCACACGACAGAGACTACAACTCGCAGCACACTCACACGACAGAGACTACAACTCGCAGCACACTCACACGACAGAGACTACAACATGATGGGAGTTGTAGTCTCACGATGGATGGAGACCGGAGGGGGGGGGGGGTGGTCATGGTCAGGCCGGATGGACCAGGATCTTTCGACTCCTCCCGATGCCTGGTAATCTTCTTCACACGGCTCCTGGGCGGCTGCGCAGATACGACGCGCAGGTTCAGTTCAGCCGAGCAGACAAGTCTCTACAGAGCGCGAGGAATTCATGGCCTCCGGCATCTCCTGGTGAAGAATCGCACCGGCTCCAGCACATCAGTCATGGCGGAGACACCAGGAGATCACATCTCTGTTTACTGTCCTGATTTATTGGGAGCTAAAGGGGAACCCAGACCGCAAAAGTGGGATCACAAAACACCGTCCGCCCTTCATCTGAAACAGCAGCCGTACTGACCGGGGTTGGTGACAATACCGGGTTCAGGCCATGGACAAGAGACCCTCCCACACAAGGGCGAATGCACCCGAAGGCCCCTCCCACACAAGGGCGAATGCACCCGAAGGCCCCTCCCACACAAGGGCGAATGCACCCGAAGGCCCCTCCCACACAAAGGCTGATGCACCCGAAGGCCCCTCCCACACAAAGGCTGATGCACCCGAAGGCCCCTCCCACACAAGGGCTGATGCACCCGAAGGCCCCTCCCACACAAGGGCTGATGCACCCGAAGGCCCCTCCCACACAAGGGCTGATGCACCCGAAGGCCCCTCCCACACAAGGGCTGATGCACCCATCAGATGGTGACTGGTCCCCAATGAAGGAGTGCTGCATTACTGGACATAACCCATGAACAGAGGTGGCGCCGTTTCTCATAGTGAATCTCCTTTTAACGGGCACCCGGACATCCCCCCATACAGATCACACAGGGATCGGAGGTATACGGGGGCCTCTCGACCCTGAAGGATCAGACATGGTGGATTTTGATGGCCCCCATTCTCCCCTCTTTTAGAAGACATGTACACTCACCTGAGCATGCATGTGCCTGGGTGGGAGGAGTTAGCCGCCCGTACGACTGCATGTACACTCATTTATAAAGGTAGTTTCACATGCAGCAGAAGTTTCTAGGATTGTCACATGCCACCGTAGTGACCCCTCCCCCTATAGTGACCCCTCACCCCTATCATCTGCCACCACCATAATGACCCCTCCCCCCCCCCCCCCATCATCTGCCCCCACCATAGTGACCCCCCCCCCCATCATCTGCCCCCACCATAGTGACCCCTCCCCCTCATCATCTGCCCCCACCATAGTGACCCCTCCCCCTCATCATCTGCCACCACCATAGTGACCCCTCCCCCTCATCATCTGCCACCACCATAGTGACCCCTCCCCCTCATCATCTGCCCCCACCATAGTGACCCCTCCCCCTCATCATCTGCCCCCACCATAGTGACCCCTCCCCCTCATCATCTGCCCCCACCATAGTGACCCCTCCCCCTCATCATCTGCCCCCACCATAGTGACCCCTCCCCCTCATCATCTGCCCCCACCATAGTGACCCCTCCCCCTCATCATCTGCCCCCACCATAGTGACCCCTCCCCCTCATCATCTGCCACCACCATAGTGACCCCTCCCCCCCCCCATCATCTGCCCCCACCATGACCCCTCCCCCCCATCATCTGCCCCCACCATAATGACCCCTCCCCCCAGTGACCCCGTTCAGATTAATAGAACTGATTTACTAATCACATTTCTGTGAATCAGCCCCAAGACCAACAGAGTCACATGACCCGGGTCTCATAGAGAAGAATTGGACTAAAAATAATGGCGCGTGTGTGAACAATCACCGATACATGAGGTCACCGCGTCTCCATCACCACCAGATGTGTCCTAAGAATTGGGCAGAAGGTCACAGTCTGCAGGATTATAGACATTTACAGTCACCTCCAGGACGGGATCGGGGGATAATATCAGAGGACACGTCCCCCCCCCTCCCCCCCCCAGGACGGGATCGGGGGATAATATCAGAGGACATGTGGACGGGATCGGGGGATAATATCAGAGGACACGTCCCCCCCCCAGGACGGGATCGGGGGATAATATCAGAGGACATGTGGACACGTCCCCCCCCCTCCCCCCCCAGGACGGGATCGGGGGATAATATCAGAGGACACGTCCCCCCCCCCAGGACGGGATCGGGGGATAATATCAGAGGACACGTCCCCCCCCCAGGACGGGATCGGGGGATAATATCAGAGGACACGTCCCCCCCCCCAGGACGGGATCGGGGGATAATATCAGAGGACACGTCCCCCCCCCCAGGACGGGATCGGGGGATAATATCAGAGGACACGTCCCCCCCCAGGACGGGATCGGGGGATAATATCAGAGGACACGTCCCCCCCCCAGGACGGGATCGGGGGATAATATCAGAGGACACGTCCCCCCCCCCCTCCCCCCCCCAGGACGGGATCGGGGGATAATATCAGAGGACACGTCCCCCCCCCAGGACGGGATCGGGGGATAATATCAGAGGACACGTCCCCCCCCCCCCCCCAGGACGAGATCGGGGGATAATATCAGAGGACATGTCGACACGTCCCCCCCCCCCCCCCCCAGGACGGGATCGGGGGATAATATCAGAGGACATGTCGACACGTCCCCCCCCCCCCCCCCCCCAGGACGGGATCGGGGGATAATATCAGAGGACATGTCGACACGTTCCCCCCCCCCCCCCCCAGGACGGGATCGGGGGATAATATCAGAGGACATGTCCCCCCCCTCCCCCCCCCCCCCCCCCCAAGGACGGGATCGGGGGATAATATCAGAGGACATGTCCCCCCCTCCCCCCCCCCCCCCCCCCCCAAGGACGGGATCGGGGGAAAATATCAGAGGACATGTCCCCCCCTCCCCCCCCCCAAGGACGGGATCGGGGGAAAATATCAGAGGACATGTCCCCCCCCTCCCCCCCCCCCCCCCCCAAGGACGGGATCGGGGGATAATATCAGAGGACATGTCCCCCCCTCCCCCCCCCAAGGACGGGATCGGGGGATAATATCAGAGGACATGTCCCCCCCCTCCCCCCCCCAAGGACGGGATCGGGGGATAATATCAGAGGACATGTCCCCCCCTCCCCCCCCCCCCCCAAGGACGGGATCGGGGGATAATATCAGAGGACATGTCCCCCCCTCCCCCCCCCCCCAAGGACGGGATCGGGGGATAATATCAGAAGACATGTCCCACCCCTCCCCCCCCCAAGGACGGGATCGGGGGATAACATCAGAGGACATGTCCCCCCCCTCCCCCCCCCCCCCCCCAAGGACGGGATCGGGGGATAATATCAGAGGACATGTCCCCCCCTCCCCCCCCCCCAAGGACGGGATCGGGGGATAATATCAGAGGACATGTCCCACCCCTCCCCCCCCCAAGGACGGGATCGGGGGATAACATCAGAGGACATGTCCCCCCCTCCCCCCCCCCCCCCCCCCCCAAGGACGGGATCGGGGATAATATCAGAGGATAAGGGGGCGCCGTGATCACCACAAGACAATGGGGGGCGCTGTGTAATGGGGACAATCATCCCATAAACTCATTTTTGCTTTGTGTCCTTTTTTTGTTCCCTTACTAAAGTCTGTGGTCTTCAAACTGTGGACCTCCAGATGTTTCAAACCACAACCCTCGACACGCCCACAACCCCCGGGCACGCCCACAACCCCCGGGCACGCCCACAACCCCCGGCTGGAGGATCCAGTACAGGATTTCCTGTAAGTTTTTAGTATTAGGTCGGGGCCCCTCCGCACTCCGGGGAGGATCGGGGGTCTCCGCTGATAATCTGCAAACACTTTACAATTAGTTTTCACTAAAAACAAATCACTTGTCTGTCGCCCATTGTTACCCGGGGCTGTGGGGGCGGCGGCCATTGAGGTCCCTGAATATGCACAACTGCAGATTAGGCCTCAGGGGGCTTCTCTTTGTAGGATTATTTGGGCCGGAGGGGGGGGGGGGGGGGGGGGGGGGGGGGTTGCAGAGAGGTCAAGTAGGAGACAAATCGTATTAACACAGGGTCACCGAGAGTGCAGCCCGAGGGTCCCCGGAGGAGGGGTGGGAGAGGAGGCCATGTGCGGCCCCTCCAGAGATCAGGTCACTCCAGGACAACATGGCTGATGGCCCGGACTTGTCTGGAGGTCCATAGGGGTAAATGCCCATTGGTCCCCCAGGATCTGTCCGAGTGATTGCAGCTCCGGTCCACTCAAGGAGCCACGTTGTAATACCGCACATGACCGGAAACCAACCGGCTGCCGACCGTGCAAAACCGAAGCTAAACGTCTAATCCCACAGGGGCCCCAACCTGAGGCAGAACAGCATCTCAGGGCATGATGGGAGTTGTAGTTCTGTAGTAGCTCCCAGTGGGCGGCACCACATGGGGGGGGGGGGGCGTCTAGTAGTCCAGGCCATCACCTTATATTGTAACCACAAGACGACTCCATCCATGTTTAATTGGATGAAGGGTCCGAACGTGCAACTATTAACCCCCGAGACCCAGACACGGGCGGCATCAGTAGCGGTGACAACCATAAGGCCGGCGAACTGTGAGGGAGAAGGTGCCAACTCTCCGCCGTACGACGACTGCGCAGGTGCGTCACATGATCAATGGAGGTCCTGTTCACACAGATGTTTTAAAGGAGTCACAAAAAACTGGTGAAAAGCCACCCCCCCCCGCAAGCCACGCACGAGACCCTCCCCCACCCCCCCCCCGCAATAACACCAATACTACTGATAATACCAATACCACTACTAATAACACCAATACTACTGATAATACTAATATACTACTGATCATACCAATACTACTACTAATAACACCAATACTACTGATAATACTAATATACTACTGATAATACCAATACTACTGATAATACTAATATACTACTGATAATACTAATATACTACTGATAATACCAATACCACTACTAATAATACCGATACTACTGATAATACCAATACCACTACTAATAATACCGATACTACTGATAATACTACTGATAATACCAATACCACTACTAATAACACCAATACTACTGATAATACTAATATACTACTGATCATACCAATACCACTACTAATAACACCAATACTACTGATAATACTAATATACTACTGATAATACCAATACTACTGATAATACTAATATACTACTGATAATACTAATATACTACTGATAATACCAATACCACTACTAATAATACCGATACTACTGATAATACCAATACCACTACTAATAATACCGATACTACTGATAATACTACTGATAATACCAATACCACTACTAATAATACCGATACTACTGATAATACTAATATACTACTGATCATACCAATACTACTACTAATAATACCGATACTACTGATAATACTAATATACTACTGATAATACCAATACTACTACTACTACTAATAATACTGATAATACTAGTTATCAGTAGTATTAGTATTATGAGTAGTATTGGTATTAGTATTAGAATTATCAGTGCTATTAGTATTATTGTCAGTAG
>NW_026610930.1:37500-93222 GCF_029499605.1 Hyla sarda | reverse complement strand
TGTCTATGCATGCTGGGAGTTGTAGTTTGTGAACAGCTGGAGGCACACTGATAGGTAAACATTGATGTATGGGGTGTATAGTGTGTATATGTATTGTATGTGATGTGTGACATTGTATACAGTACTGTACAGTTCTTTATATACCTTCAGGGGGGACAGAATGTCCTCCATTACCATCCTGCCGACTACAGCTCTATAGGAAAGGAAGGGGAGGGCAGCCAGCAGCTCATTGGATGCCTGCAGCAAGATGCACAAGGCTATTGGCTATGGCTGTACTGGGGGGCGGGGCTTACACGGAGCTCACAGTGGAAGCCTGTATGAGTTATCAGGACAGCATGTGAGTAACAGGAGGCAGAACGGGGCACACGGGGACATTATACAACTATCTGTCAGTTGGTGAAGTTGTCAGCGCTGTCAGATACGATGGAACCGACACACAGCAGCATCATATGTCGAGGCTGCCTTCAACATACCATGGGCTCTGAGAGGCCATCATATGTTCAAATGATCATATGTCGGGGCCATCATAAGTCGAGGGGTCACTGTACTACTACTACTACTACTACTACTACTACTACTACTACTACTACTACTACTAATAATAATAATAATAATACTGATAATACTAATAATAATACTACTACTACCACCACCACCAATGATAATACTACTACTAATAATACTACCGATAATACTACTAATAATAATACCACTACTAATAATACTACTGATAATACTACCGATAATAATACTACTACCACCACCAATGATAATACTACTACTAATAATACTACCGATAATACTACTAATAATAATACCACTACTAATAATACTACTGATAATACTACCGATAATAATACTACTACCACCACCACCACCAATGATAATACTACTAATAATAATACTACCAATACTACTAATAATAATACTACTGATAATACTACTAATAATACTACTACTACTACCACCACCACCAATGATAATACTACTACTAATAATACTACTGATAATACTACTACTAATAATACTACCAATACTACTACTAATAATACTACTGATAATACTACTGATAATACTACTAATAATAATACCACCAATAATAATACCACCAATAATAATACTACTACTACCACCACCACTACTAATGATACTACTACCACCACCACCACTAATGATAATACTAATAATACTACCAATACTACTAATAATAATACTACTGATAATACTACTACTACCACCACTACCAATGATAATACTGATACTACTGATGATACTAATATATATCTCCTCCCCCCCTCAGGTACATGTCATTGGATAAAACACATGTGATTCACAATTATTAAAAATCTCCTTGGAGCCGCGTTCTATAAGTGATGTCAGGAGGATACAGCAGCCGTGTATAACCTATATACTAGACATATATATCAGCCATATAACATACAGCAGCCGTGTATAACCTATATACTAGACATATATATATCAGCCATATAACATACAGCAGCCGTGTATAACCTATATACTAGACATATATATCAGTCATATAACATACAGCAGCCATGTATAACCTATATACTAGACATATATATATATATATATCAGCCATATAACATACAGCATCCATGTATAACCTATATACTAGACATATATATATATATATATCAGCCATATAACATACAGCAGCCGTGTATAACCTATATACTAGACATATATATATATATATCAGCCATATAATATACAGCATCCATGTATAACCTATATACTAGACATATATATATCAGTCATATAACATACAGCAGCCATGTATAACCTATATACTAGACATATATATATATATCAGCCATATAACATACAGCATCCATGTATAACCTATATACTAGACATATATATATATATATATCAGCCATATAACATACAGCAGCCGTGTATAACCTATATACTAGACATATATATATATATATCAGCCATATAATATACAGCATCCATGTATAACCTATATATCAGCCATATAACATACAGCAGCCATGTATAACCTATATACTAGACATATATATCAGCCATATAACATACAGCAGCCGTGTATAACCTATATACTAGACATATATATATCAGCCATATAACATACAGCAGCCGTGTATAACCTATATACTAGACATATATATCAGCCATATAACATACAGCAGCCATGTATAACCTATATACTAGACATATATATATCAGCCATATAACATACAGCAGCCGTGTATAACCTATATACTAGACATATATATCAGTCATATAACATACAGCATCCATGTATAACCTATATACTAGACATATAACATACAGCAGCCGTGTATAACCTATATACTAGACATATATATCAGCCATATAACATACAGCAGCCATGTATAACCTATATACTAGACATATAACATACAGCAGCCATGTATAACCTATATACTAGACATATATATCAGCCATATAACATACAGCAGCCGTGTATAACCTATATACTAGACATATATATATCAGCCATATAACATACAGCAGCCGTGTATAACCTATATACTAGACATATATATCAGTCATATAACATACAGCATCCATGTATAACCTATATACTAGACATATATATATATATATATATCAGCCATATAACATACAGCATCCATGTATAACCTATATACTAGACATATATATATATATATCAGCCATATAACATACAGCAGCCGTGTATAACCTATATACTAGACATATATATATATATCAGCCATATAATATACAGCATCCATGTATAACCTATATATCAGCCATATAACATACAGCAGCCATGTATAACCTATATACTAGACATATATATCAGCCATATAACATACAGCAGCCATGTATAACCTATATACTAGACATATAACATACAGCAGCCATGTATAACCTATATACTAGACATATATATCAGCCATATAACATACAGCAGCCATGTATAACCTATATACTAGACATATAACATACAGCAGCCATGTATAACCTATATACTAGACATATATATCAGCCATATAACATACAGCAGCCGTGTATAACCTATATATCAGCCATATAACATACAGCAGCCATGTATAACCTATATACTAGACATATATATCAGCCATATAACATACAGCAGCCATGTATAACCTATATACTAGACATATATATCAGCCATATAACATACAGCAGCCATGTATAACCTATATACTAGACATATAACATACAGCAGCCATGTATAACCTATATACTAGACATATATATCAGCCATATAACATACAGCAGCCATGTATAACCTATATACTAGACATATAACATACAGCAGCCATGTATAACCTATATACTAGACATATATATATATATATCAGCCATATAACATACAGCATCCATGTATAACCTATATACTAGACATATATATCAGCCATATAACATACAGCAGCCGTGTATAACCTATATACTAGACATATATATATATGCCATATAACATACAGCAGCCGTGTATAACCTATATACTAGACATATATATATATATATATATCAGCCATATAACATACAGCAGCCATGTATAACCTATATACTAGACATATATATATATATCAGCCATATAACATACAGCAGCCGTGTATAACCTATATACTAGACATATATATCAGCCATATAACATACAGCAGCCGTGTATAACCTATATACTAGACATATATATCAGCCATATAACATACAGCATCCATGTATAACCTATATACTAGACATATATATATATATATCAGCCATATAACATACAGCAGCCATGTATAACCTATATACTAGACATATATATATATATCAGCCATATAACATACAGCAGCCATGTATAACCTATATACTAGACATATATATATATATCAGCCATATAACATACAGCAGCCATGTATAACCTATATACTAGACATATATATCAGCCATATAACATACAGCAGCCATGTATAACCTATATACTAGACATATATATATATCAGCCATATAACATACAGCAGCCATGTATAACCTATATACTAGACATATATATATCAGCCATATAACATACAGCAGCCATGTATAACCTATATACTAGACATATATATATCAGCCATATAACATACAGCAGCCGTGTATAACCTATATACTAGACATATATACATCAGCCATATAACATACAGCAGCCATGTATAACCTATATACTAGACATATATATATATCAGCCATATAACATACAGCAGCCATGTATAACCTATATACTAGACATATATATCAGCCATATAACATACAGCAGCCATGTATAACCTATATACTAGACATATATATCAGCCATATAACATACAGCAGCCATGTATAACCTATATACTAGACATATATATATATATATCAGCCATATAACATACAGCAGCCGTGTATAACCTATATACTAGACATATATATATCAGCCATATAACATACAGCAGCCGTGTATAACCTATATACTAGACATATATATCAGCCATATAACATACAGCATCCATGTATAACCTATATACTAGACATATATATATATATCAGCCATATAACATACAGCAGCCGTGTATAACCTATATACTAGACATATATATATATATCAGCCATATAATATACAGCATCCATGTATAACCTATATACTAGACATATATATATATATCAGCCATATAACATACAGCAGCCATGTATAACCTATATACTAGACATATATATATATATATCAGCCATATAACATACAGCAGCCATGTATAACCTATATACTAGACATATATATATCAGCCATATAACATACAGCAGCCGTGTATAACCTATATACTAGATATATATATATATATCAGCCATATAACATACAGCAGCCGTGTATAACCTATATACTAGACATATATATATCAGCCATATAACATACAGCAGCCATGTATAACCTATATACTAGACATATATATATATATCAGCCATATAACATACAGCAGCCATGTATAACCTATATACTAGACATATATATATATCAGCCATATAACATACAGCAGCCATGTATAACCTATATACTAGACATATATATCAGCCATATAACATACAGCAGCCATGTATAACCTATATACTAGACATATATATATATATCAGCCATATAACATACAGCAGCCATGTATAACCTATATACTAGACATATATATATATATATCAGCCATATAACATACAGCAGCCATGTATAACCTATATACTAGACATATATATATATATATATATCAGCCATATAACATACAGCAGCCATGTATAACCTATATACTAGACATATATATATATATATCAGCCATATAACATACAGCAGCCGTGTATAACCTATATACTAGACCTATATATATCAGCCATATAACATACAGCAGCCGTGTATAACCTATATACTAGACATATATATATATATATATCAGCCATATAACATACAGCAGCCATGTATAACCTATATACTAGACATATATATATCAGCCATATAACATACAGCAGCCGTGTATAACCTATATACTAGACATATATATATATCAGCCATATAACATACAGCATCCATGTATAACCTATATACTAGACATATATATATATATATATATCAGCCATATAACATACAGCAGCTGTGTATAACCTATATACTAGACATATATATATATATATCAGCCATATAACATACAGCAGCCATGTATAACCTATATACTAGACATATATATCAGCCATATAACATACAGCAGCCATGTATAACCTATATACTAGACATATATATATCAGCCATATAACATACAGCAGCCATGTATAACCTATATACTAGACATATATATATATCAGCCATATAACATACAGCAGCCATGTATAACCTATATACTAGACATATATATCAGCCATATAACATACAGCAGCCGTGTATAACCTATATACTAGATATATATATATCAGCCATATAACATACAGCAGCCGTGTATAACCTATATACTAGACATATATATATCAGCCATAAAACATACAGCAGCCGTGTATAACCTATATACTAGACATATATATATATATATCAGCCATATAACATACAGCAGCCATGTATAACCTATATACTAGACATATATATATCAGCCATATAACATACAGCAGCCATGTATAACCTATATACTAGACATATATATATATATATCAGCCATATAACATACAGCAGCCATGTATAACCTATATACTAGACATATATATATATATATATATATCAGCCATATAACATACAGCAGCCATGTATAACCTATATACTAGACATATATATATATATATATATATATCAGCCATATAACATACAGCAGCCATGTATAACCTATATACTAGACATATATATATATCAGCCGTATAACATACAGCAGCCATGTATAACCTATATACTAGACATATATATATCAGCCATATAACATACAGCAGCCATGTATAACCTATATACTAGACATATATATATCAGCCATATAACATACAGCATCCATGTATAACCTATATACTAGACATATATATATATATATCAGCCATATAACATACAGCATCCATGTATAACCTATATACTAGACATATATATATATATATATATATATATCAGCCATATAACATACAGCAGCCATGTATAACCTATATACTAGACATATATATATATATATATATATCAGCCATATAACATACAGCAGCCATGTATAACCTATATACTAGACATATATATATCAGCCATATAACATACAGCAGCCATGTATAACCTATATACTAGACATATATATATATATCAGCCGTATAACATACAGCAGCCATGTATAACCTATATACTAGACATATATATATCAGCCATATAACATACAGCAGCCATGTATAACCTATATACTAGACATATATATATCAGCCATATAACATACAGCATCCATGTATAACCTATATACTAGACATATATATATATATCAGCCATATAACATACAGCAGCCATGTATAACCTATATACTAGACATATATATATATATATCAGCCGTATATGTCAGTGGATCACATGGAATAAGCCGATCGGATCCATCCTTGTTCTAATACTTGTTTGTAAACCAAGAATCTGCGCAAGTCACTGCCGCCCCCGGTCTATTTCGGCAGTGTGCGCCGTCAGTTACGGCCCCCGGTCTATCTCGGCAGTGTGCGCCGTCAGTTACGGCCCCCGGTCTATTTCGGCAGTGTGCGCCGTCAGTTACGGCCCCCGGTCTATCTCGGCAGTGTGCGCCGTCGGTTACGCAAAGCGCCCTTAGCCACATTAGACATCATTTGCACTCTGCGCATGCGCGTTACAACTTGAGGCTATAATTTATATATAATAATTAATATCAGTGATTCATGTTCTGCTGTTTAATATTAGTAAGAAATTATAGCCTCAAGTTGTAACGCGCATGCGCAGAGTGCAAATGATGTCTAATGTGGCTAAGGGCGCTTTGCGTAACCGACGGCGCACACTGCCGAGATAGACCGGGGGCCGTAACCGACGGCCCACACTGCCGAGATAGACCGGGGGCCGTAACCAACGGCGCACACTGCCGAGATAGACCGGGGGCCCCCATTATATACACATTATCCATTCCCCGGCCCCCCGGTTACACACCATCCATCCCCCGGTTACACACCATCCAGTCCCCGGTTACACACCATCCATCCCCCGGTTACACACCATCCATCCCCCGGTTACACACCATCCAGTCCCCCGGTTACACACCATCCAGTCCCCCGGTTACACACCATCCAGTCCCCCGGTTACACACCATCCAGTCCCCCGGTTACACACCATCCAGTCCCCCGGTTACACACCATCCAGTCCCCCGGTTACACACCATCCAGTCCCCCGGTTACACACCATCCAGTCCCCCGGTTACACACCATCCAGTCCCCCGGTTACACACCATCCAGTCCCCCGGTTACACACCATCCAGTCCCCGGTTACACACCATCCAGTCCCCCGGTTACACACCATCCAGTCCCCCGGTTACACACCATCCAGTCCCCCGGTTACACACCATCCAGTCCCCCGGTTACACACCATCCAGTCCCCCGGTTACACACCATCCAGTCCCCCGGTTACACACCATCCAGTCCCCCGGTTACACACCATCCAGTCCCCCGGTTACACACCATCCAGTCCCCCGGTTACACACCATCCAGTCCCCCGGTTACACACCATCCAGTCCCCCGGTTACACACCATCCAGTCCCCGGTTACACACCATCCAGTCCCCCGGTTACACACCATCCAGTCCCCCGGTTACACACCATCCAGTCCCCCGGTTACACACCATCCAGTCCCCCGGTTACACACCATCCAGTCCCCCGTTACACACCATCCAGTCCCCGGTTACACACCATCCAGTCCCCGGTTACACACCATCCAGTCCCCCGGTTACACACCATCCAGTCCCCCGGTTACACACCATCCAGTCCCCCGGTTACACACCATCCAGTCCCCCGGTTACACACCATCCAGTCCCCCGGTTACACACCATCCAGTCCCCGGTTACACACCATCCAGTCCCCCGGTTACACACCATCCAGTCCCCCGGTTACACACCATCCAGTCCCCCGTTACACACCATCCAGTCCCCGGTTACACACCATCCAGTCCCCCGTTACACACCATCCAGTCCCCGGTTACACACCATCCAGTCCCCGGTTACACACCATCCAGTCCCCGGTTACACACCATCCAGTCCCCCGTTACACACCATCCAGTCCCCGGTTACACACCATCCAGTCCCCCGTTACACACCATCCAGTCCCCCGTTACACACCATCCAGTCCCCGGTTACACACCATCCAGTCCCCCGTTACACACCATCCAGTCCCCCGTTACACACCATCCAGTCCCCCGTTACACACCATCCAGTCCCCCGTTACACACCATCCAGTCCCCCGTTACACACCATCCAGTCCCCGGTTACACACCATCCAGTCCCCCGTTACACACCATCCAGTCCCCGGTTACACACCATCCAGTCCCCCGTTACACACCATCCAGTCCCCCGTTACACACCATCCAGTCCCCCGTTACACACCATCCAGTCCCCGGTTATACACCATCCAGTCCCCGGTTACACACCATCCAGTCCCCGGTTACACACCATCCAGTCCCCGGTTATACACCATCCAGTCCCCGGTTATACACCATCCATCCCCCGGTTATACACCATCCATCCCCCGGTTATACACCATCCATCCCCCGGTTATACACCATCCATCCCCCGGTTATACACCATCCATCCCCCGGTTATACACCATCCAGTCCCCGGTTATACACCATCCAGTCCCCGGTTATACACCATCCAGTCCCCGGTTATACACCATCCATCCCCCGGTTATACACCATCCATCCCCCGGTTATACACCATCCATCCCCCGGTTATACACCATCCATTCCCCGGGTCACTCACCTTCTTGGCTCCCCTCCGGGTGAACTCTCTCGCCAGCTGCCGCCCGATCCCCCTTCCTCCGCCGGTGATCAGCACCGTGTCCCCCCGCAGGTCTCTCGTCCTCCCCGGGAGCAGCAGGGACAGCGCCGCCCGCAGGACACACAGCACCATCCGCCCCGGGAGCAGCAGCGCTCGGCCCAGGCTCCGCCACAACATCTCCCCGGGAAAGTTCTCTCATCCAGTCCGGTCTGCGCTGGAGCAGCTGCGGCTTATATACCCCATGAACCGGGCGGCGGGGACGGTGTGTGCGGTGCGGCCTCCCCTCCCCCCGGATCATACCTCCTCCTCCTACCGCCCGCCCCCCGACTGTCCGCGGGCACCGACGTGTCACCTCCCCGGGAGGGAGGACAGGAAGAGACCGGGGGAGAGACCGGGGGAGAGGATGGGAGAGACCGGGGGAGACAGGAAGAGACCGGGGGAGAGGACGGGAGAGACCGGGGGAGACAGGAAGAGACCGGGGGAGACAGGAAGAGACCGGGGGAGAGGAGGAAGAGACCGGGGGAGAGGAGGAAGAGACCGGGGGAGAGGAGGAAGAGACCGGGGGAGAGGAGGAAGAGACCGGGGGAGACCGGGGGAGAGGAGGAAGAGACCGGGGGAGAGGAGGAAGAGACCGGGGGAGAGGAGGAAGAGACCGGGGGAGAGGAGGAAGAGACCGGGGGAGAGGAGGAAGAGACCGGGGGAGAGGACGGGAGAGACCGGGGGAGAGGAGGAAGAGACCGGGGGAGAGGACGGGAAGAGACCGGGGGAGAGGACGGGAGAGACCGGGGGAGAGGAGGAAGAGACCGGGGGAGAGGACGGAAGAGACCGGGGGAGAGGAGGAAGAGACCGGGGGAGGGGACGGGAAGAGACCGGGGGAGAGACCGGGGGAGAGAGGAAGAGACCGGGGGAGAGGACGGGAAGAGACCGGGGGAGAGACCGGGGGAGAGGACGGGAGAGACCGGGGGAGACAGGAAGAGACCGGGGGAGAGGACGGGAGAGACCGGGGGAGAGGAGGAAGAGACCGGGGGAGAGGAGGAGACAGGAAGAGACCGGGGGAGAGAGGAAGAGACCGGGGGAGAGGACGGGAGAGACCGGGGGAGAGGAGGAAGAGACCGGGGGAGAGGACGGAAGAGACCGGGGGAGAGGAAGAGACCGGGGGAGAGGAGGAAGAGACCGGGGGAGAGGACGGGAGAGACCGGGGGAGAGGAGGAAGAGACCGGGGGGAGAGGACGGGAGAGACCGGGGGAGAGAGGAAGAGACCGGGGGAGAGGACGGGAAGAGACCGGGGGAGAGACCGGGGGAGAGGACGGGAGAGACCGGGGGAGACAGGAAGAGACCGGGGGAGAGGACGGGAGAGACCGGGGGAGAGGAGGAAGAGACCGGGGGAGAGGAGGAGACAGGAAGAGACCGGGGGAGAGAGGAAGAGACCGGGGGAGAGGACGGGAGAGACCGGGGGAGAGGAGGAAGAGACCGGGGGAGAGGACGGAAGAGACCGGGGGAGAGGAAGAGACCGGGGGAGAGGAGGAAGAGACCGGGGGAGAGGACGGGAGAGACCGGGGGAGAGGAGGAAGAGACCGGGGGGAGAGGACGGGAGAGACCGGGGGAGAGAGGAAGAGACCGGGGGAGAGGACGGGAAGAGACCGGGGGAGAGACCGGGGGAGAGGACGGGAGAGACCGGGGGAGACAGGAAGAGACCGGGGGAGAGGACGGGAGAGACCGGGGGAGAGGAGGAAGAGACCGGGGGAGAGGAGGAGACAGGAAGAGACCGGGGAGAGAGGAAGAGACCGGGGGAGAGGACGGGAGAGACCGGGGGAGAGGAGGAAGAGACCGGGGGAGAGGACGGAAGAGACCGGGGGAGAGGAAGAGACCGGGGGAGAGGACGGGAGAGACCGGGGGAGAGAGGAGGAAGAGACCGGGGGAGAGAGGGAGGAAAGAGACCGGGGGAGAGAGGAGGAAGAGACCGGGGGAGAGATGAGGAGACCGGGCGAGAGGACGGGAGAGACCGGGGGAGAGGACGGGAGAGACCGGGGGAGAGGACGGGAGAGACCGGGGGAGAGAGGAGGAAGAGACCGGGGGAGAGAGGAGGAAGAGACCGGGGGAGAGAGGAGGAAGAGACCGGGGGAGAGATGAGGAGACCGGGCGAGAGGACGGGAGAGACCGGGGGAGAGAGGACGGGAGAGACCGGGGGAGAGAGGACGGGAGAGACCGGGGGAGAGAGGAAGAGACCTGGGGAGAGGAGGAAGAGACCGGGGGAGAGAGGAAGAGACCGGGGGAGAGGAGGAAGAGACCGGGAGAGAGAGGAAGAGACCGGGGAGAGGACGGGAGAGACCGGGGAGAGAGAGGAGACCGGGGAGAGGACGGGAGAGACCGGGGAGAGGAGGAAGAGACCGGGAGAGAGAGAGAGGAGACCGGGAGAGAGAGAGAGGAGACCGGTGGAGAGAGGAAGAGACCGGTGGAGAGAGGAAGAGACCGGTGGAGAGAGGAAGAGACCGGGGGAGAGGAAGAGACGGGGGGAGAGAGGAAGAGACGGGGGGAGAGAGGAAGAGACCGGGGGAGAGGAGGAAGAGACCGGAAGAGAGGAGGAAGAGACCGGGGGAGAGGAGGAAGAGACCGGGGGAGAGGAGGAAGAGACCGGGGGAGAGGAGGAAGAGACCGGGGGAGAGGAGGAAGAGACCGGGGGAGAGGAGGAAGAGACCGGGGGAGAGAGAGGAGACCGGGGGAGACGAGAAGAGACCGGGGGAGAGAGAGGAGACCGGGGGAGAGAGGAAGAGACCGGAGAGAGGAGAGGAGACCGGGGGAGAGAGGAAGAGACCGGGGAGACCACGGGCACCGACGTGTCACCTCCCCGGGAGAGAGGACGGGAGAGGACGGGGGGAGACAGGAAGAGACCGGGGAGAGAGGAAGAGACCGGGGGAGAGAGGAAGATACCGGGGGAGAGGACGGGGGAGACAGGAAGAGACCGGGGAGAGACCGGGGGAGACAGGAAGAGACCGGGGAGAGACCGGGGGAGAGAGGAAGAGACCGGGGGAGAGAGGAAGAGACCGGGGAGAGGACGGGAGAGACCGGGGAGAGAGAGGAGACCGGGGAGAGGACGGGAGAGACCGGGGAGAGGAGGAAGAGACCGGTGGAGAGAGGAAGAGACCGGTGGAGAGAGGAAGAGACCGGTGGAGAGAGGAAGAGACGGGGGGAGAGAGGAAGAGACGGGGGGAGAGAGGAAGAGACGGGGGGAGAGAGGAAGAGACGGGGGGAGAGAGGAAGAGACCGGGGGAGAGGAGGAAGAGACCGGGGGAGAGAGGAAGAGACCGGGGAGAGGACGGGAGAGACCGGGGAGAGAGAGGAGACCGGGGAGAGGACGGGAGAGACCGGGGAGAGGAGGAAGAGACCGGTGGAGAGAGGAAGAGACCGGTGGAGAGAGGAAGAGACCGGGGGAGAGGAAGAGACGGGGGGAGAGAGAGGAAGAGACGGGGGGAGAGAGGAAGAGACCGGGGGAGAGGAGGAAGAGACCGGGGGAGAGGAGGAAGAGACCGGGGGAGAGGAGGAAGAGACCGGGGCAGAGGAGGAAGAGACCGGGGGAGAGGAGGAAGAGACCGGGGGAGAGGAGGAAGAAACCGGGGGAGAGGAGGAAGAGACCGGGGGAGAGGAGGAAGAGACCGGGGGAGAGGAGGAAGAGACCGGGGGGGAGAGAGGAGACCGGGGGAGACGAGAAGAGACCGGGGGAGAGAGAGGAGACCGGGGGAGAGAGGAAGAGACCGGGGGAGAGAGGAAGAGACCGGGGGAGAGAGAGGAGACCGGGGGAGAGAGAGGAGACCGGGGGAGAGAGAGGAGACCGGGGGAGAGAGAGGAGACCGGGGGAGAGAGGAAGAGACCGGGGGAGAGAGGAAGACACGGGAGAGGACGGGAGAGACCGGGGGAGAGAGAGGAGACCGGGGGAGAGAGGAAGAGACCGGGGGAGAGAGGAAGAGACCGGGGGAGAGAGGAAGAGACCGGGGGAGAGAGGAAGAGACCGGGGGAGAGAGGAAGAGACCGGGGGAGAGAGGAAGAGACCGGGGGAGAGAGGAAGAGACCGGGGGAGAGAGGAAGAGACCGGGGGAGAGAGGAAGAGACCGGGGGAGAGGAGGAAGAGACCGGGGAGAGGAGGAAGAGACCGGGGGAGAGGAGGAGACCGGGGGAGAGGAGGAAGAGACCAGGGAGAGGAGAAAGAGAGTGGGGGAGAGAGGAGATGAGACCGGGGGAGAGAGAGGAAACCGGGGGAGAGAGGAGACCGGGAGAGAGAGAGGAGAGGAGACCGGGGGAGAGAGAAGAGACCGGGGGAGACAGGAAGAGACTGGGGAGAGACCGGGGGAGAGAGAGGAGAAGAGACTGGGGAGAGAGAGGAGAATAGGCCGGGGAGAGGAGGAAGAGGCCGGGGAGAGGAGGAAGAGACCGGGGAGAGGAGACCGTGGGAGAGGAGAGGAGACCGGGGGAGAGGACGGGAGAGACCGGGGGAGAGGAGGAAGAGACCGGGGAGAGAGGAGACCAGGGGAGAGGACGGGAGAGACCGGGGAGAAGGAGGAAGAGACCGGGGGAGAGAGGAGACCAGGGAAGAGGACGGGAGAGACCGGGGAAGAGGAGGAAGAGACCGGGGGAGAGGAGAGGAGACCGGGGGAGAGAGGAGACCGGGGGAGAGGACGGAAGAGACCGGGGGAGAGGACGGGAGAGACCGGGGGAGAGGAGGAAGAGACCGGGGAAGAGGACGGAAGAGACCAGGGGAGAGAGGAGAGGAGACCTGGGAAGAGGACGGAAGAGACCGGGGGAGAGGACGGAAGAGACCGGGGGAGAGGACGGGAGAGGAAGGGAGAGACCGGGGGAGAGGACGGGAGAGACCGGGGGGAGAGGACGGGAGAGACCGGGGAAGAGGACGGGAGAGACCGGGGGAGAGGACGGGAGAGACGGGGGGAGAGGACGGGAGAGACCGGGGGAGAGGACGGGAGAGACCGGGGGAGAGGACGGGAGAGACCGGGGGAGAGACCGGGGGAGAGGACGGGAGAGACCGGGGGAGAGGACGGGAGAGACCGGGAAGAGGAGGAAGAGACCGGGGGAGACAGGAAGAGACCGGGGGAGAGGACGGGAGAGACCGGGGGAGAGGACGGGAGAGACCGGGGGAGACGGGAAGAGACCGGGGGAGAGAGAGGAGACCGGGGGAGAGAGGAAGAGACCGGGGAGACGGGAAGAGACCGGGGGAGAGAGAGGAGACCGGGGGAGAGAGGAAGAGACCGGGGGAGAGAGGAGGAGACCGGGGGAGAGAGGAGGAGACCGGGGGAGAGAGGAAGAGACCGGGGGAGAGAGGAAGAGACCGGGGGAGAGGATGGGAGAGACCGGGGGAGAGAGAGGAGACCGTGGGAGAGAGAGGAGACCGGGGGAGAGAGGAAGAGACCGGGGGAGAGAGAAAGAGACCGGGGGAGAGAGGAAGAGACCGGGGGAGAGAGGAAGAGACCGGGGGAGAGAGGAAGAGACCGGGGGAGAGAGGAAGAGACCGGGGGGAGAGAGGAAGAGACCGGGGGAGAGAGGAAGAGACCGGGGAAGAGAGGAAGAGACCGGGGGGAGAGAGGAAGAGACCGGGGAGAGGATGGGAGAGACCGGGGGAGAGAGAGGAGACCGGGGGAGAGAGAGGAGACCGGGGGAGAGAGGAGGAGACCGGGGGAGAGAGGAAGAGACCGGGGGAGAGACGAAGAGACCGGGGGAGAGAGGAAGAGACCGGGGGAGAGAGGAAGAGACCGGGGGAGAGAGGAAGAGACCGGGGGAGAGAGGAAGAGACCGGGGAGAGGAGGAAGAGACCGGGGGAGAGGAGGAAGAGACCGGGGGAGAGGAGGAAGAGACCGGGGGAGAGGAGGAAGAGACCGGGGGAGAGGAGGAAGAGACCGGGGGAGAGGAGGAAGAGACCGGGGGAGAGAGGAGATGAGACCGGGGGAGAGAGAGGAGACCGGGGGAGAGAGGAGACCGGGGGAGAGAGAGGAGAGGAGACCGGGGGAGACAGGAAGAGACTGGGGAGAAACCGGGGGGAGGGAGAGGAGGAAGAGGCCGGGGAGAGGAGGAAGAGGCCGGGGAGAGGAGAGGAGACCGGGGGAGAGGACGGGAGAGACCGGGCGAGAGGAGGAAGAGACCGGGGGAGAGTAGGAAGAGACCGGGGAAGAGGACGGGAGAGACCAGGGGAGAGAGGAGAGGAGACCGGGGAAGAGGACGGAGGAGACCGGGGAAGAGGACGGAAGAGACCGGGGGAGAGGACGGAAGAGACCGGGGGAGAGGACGGAAGAGACCGGGGGAGAGGACGGAAGAGACCGAGGGAGAAGAGGAAGAGACCGGGGGAGAGGAGGAAGAGACCGGGGAAGAGGACGGGAGAGACCGGGGGAGAGGACGGAAGAGACCGGGGGAGAGGAGGATGAGACCGGGGAAGAGGACGGGAGAGACCGGGGGAGAGGAGATCGGGGAGAGGAGGAAGACACCGGGGAAGAGGACGGGAGAGACCGGGGGAGAGAGGAGAGGAGACCGGGGAGAGAGGAGAGGAGAGGAGACCGGGGGAGAGGACGGGAGAGACCGGGGGAGAGGACGGGAGAGACCGGGGGAGAGGACGGGAGAGACCGGGGGAGAGGACGGGAGATACCGGGGGAGAGGATGGGAGAGACCGGGGGAGAGAATGAGAGGAGACAGGGGGAGAGGCCGGGGAGAGAGGAGAGAGACTGGGGAGAGAGGAGAGTAGACCGGGGGGAGAGAACGACAGAGACCGGGGGGAGAGAACGACAGAGACCGGGGGGAGAGAACGACAGAGACCGGGGGGAGAGAACGACAGAGACCGGGGGGGAGAGAACGACAGAGACCGGGGGGGAGAGAACGACAGAGACCGGGGGGGAGAGAACGACAGAGACCGGGGGGGAGAGAACGACAGAGACCGGGGGGGGAGAGAACGACAGAGACCGGGGGGGAGAGAACGACAGAGACCGGGGGGGAGAGAACGACAGAGACCGGGGGGGAGAGAACGACAGAGACCGGGGGGGAGAGAACGACAGAGACCGGGGGGGAGAGAACGACAGAGACCGGGGGAGAGAGGATGGGAGAGACCGGGGAGAGAGGAGGAGACCCGGGAAGAGAACGACAGAGACCGGGGGAGAGACCAGGGAGAGAGACCGGGGGAGAGAAGGAGAGGAGACCGGGGGAGAGAAGGAGAGGAGACCGGGGGAGAGAAGGAGAGGAGACCGGGGGAGAGAAGGAGAGGAGACCGGGGGAGAGAAGGAGAGGAGACCGGGGGAGAGAAGGAGAGGAGACCGGGGGAGAGAAGGCGAGGAGACCGGGGGAGAGAAGGCGAGGAGCCCGGGGAAGAGGACGGAAGAGACCGGGGGAGAGGAGGAAGAGACCGTGGGGAGAGGACGGAAGAGACCGGGGGAGAGGACGGAAGAGACCGGGGGAGAGGACGGAAGAGACCGGGGGGAGAGGACGGAAGAGACCGGGGGAGAGGACGGAAGAGACCGGGGGAGAGGACGGAAGAGACCGGGGGAGAGGAGGAAGAGACCGGGGGAGAGGAGGAAGAGACCAGGGAAGAGGACGGGAGAGACCAGGGGAGAGAGGAGAGGAGACCGGGGGAGAGGACGGAAGAGACCGGGGGAGAGGACGGAAGAGACCGGGGGAGAGGACGGAAGAGACCGGGGGAGAGGAGGAAGAGACCGGGGAGAGAAGGAGAGGAGACCGGGGGAGAGGAGAGGAGACCGGGGGAGAGAAGGAGAGGAGCCCGGGGGAGAGAAGGAGAGGAGACCAGGGAGAGACCAGGGAAAGAGGAGGAGAGACCGGGGAAAGAGGAGGAGAGATCGGGGGAGAGGAGGAGATCGGGGGAGAGAGGATGGGGAAGAAAGGAGAGAGAGAGAGAGACCGGAGAGAGAAGAGAGACCAGAGAGAGACTGGGGAGAGAGGACAGGGAAGAGAGGAGAGAGACCGGGGAGAGAGAGAGACTGGGGGAGAGAGAGAGACCGGGGGAGAGAGAGACCGGGGATAGAGGACGACAGAGACCGGGGGAGAGAAGAGAAGGAGAGGAGACCGGGGAGAGAACAAGAGAGACCGGGGAGAGAACGAGAGAGACCGGGGAGAGAACGAGAGAGACCGGGGAGAGAGAGACCGGGGGAGAGGAGAGGAGACCGGGGAAAGAGGAGGAGAGACCGGGGGAGAGACCGGGGAAAAAGCAGGAAAGACCGGGGGAGATCGGGGAGAGGACGGGAGACCAGGGAGAGAGGACGGGGAAGAAAGGAGAGAGACTGGGGGAGAGAGAGAGAGACTGGGGGAGAGAGAGAGACTGGGGGAGAGAGAGAGAGACTGGGGGAGAGAGAGAGACCGGGGAGAGAGAGAGAGAGCGGGGAGAGAGAGACCGGAGAGAGCGGGGAGAGAGACCGGGGAGAGAGAGACTGGAGAGAGCGGGGAGAGCAACCGGGGGAGAGAAGAGAAGGAGAGGAGAACGAGAGAGACCGGGGAGAGAGGAGAGAGACCGGGGGAGAGAACAAGAGAGACCGGGGAGAGAGGGCGGGGAAGAGAGGAGAGAGACCGGGGAGAGAGAGAGACCAGGGGAGAGAGAGAGACCGGGGGAGAGGACGACAGAGACCGGGGGAGAGAAGGAGAGGAGACCGGGGAGAGAACGAGAGAGACCGGGGAGAGAGGAGACAGACCAGAGGAGACAGACCAGGGGAGAGAGCAAGAAAGACCGGGGAGAGAGGGATAGAGACAGGGGGAGAGAAGCAGAGGAGACTGGGGAGAGACCGGGGAAAGAGGAGGAGAGACCGGGGGAGAGGAGAGGAGACCTGGGGAGAGAGGAGAGGAGACCTGGGGGGAGAGGAGAGGAGACCTGGGGAGAGAGGAGAGGAGACCGGGGCAGAGGAGGAGAGGAGACCGGGGAAGAGAAGGCGAGGAGACCGGGGGAGAGGAGACGAGACCGGGGGAGAGAAGGAGAGGAGACCAGGGGAGAGAAGGAGAGGAGACCGGGGGAGAGAAGGAGAGGAGACCGGGGGAGTGAGAGAGAGGAGACCGGGGGTGAGAGAGAGAGGATACCGGGGGGGGGGGGGGGGGAGAGAGGAGAGGAGGCTGGGGGAGAGAGGAGAGGAGGCTGGGGGAGAGAGGAGAAGAGGCTGGGGGAGAGAGGAGGGGAGACCAGGGAAGAGGAGACAGGGGGAGAGAGGGGGGGAGAGAGGAGAGGAGGCTGGGGGAGAGAGGAGAAGAGGCCGGGGGAGATAGGAGAGGAGGCTGGGGGAGAGAAGGAGAGGAGACCGGGGGAGAGAAGGAGAGGAGACCGGGGGAGAGAAGGAGAGGAGACCGGGGGAGAGAAGGAGAGGAGACCGGGGGAGAGAAGGAGAGGAGGCTAGGGGAGAGAGGAGAGGAGGCTGGGGGAGAGAGGAGAAGAGGCCGGGGGAGAGAGGAGGGGAGACCAGGGAAGAGGAGACAGGGGGAGAGAAGGAGAGGAGACCGGGGGAGAGAAGGAGAGGAGGCCGGGGGAGAGAAGGAGAGGAGGCCGGGGAAAGAGAGGAGAGGAGGCCGGGGGAGAGAAGGAGAGGAGAGGAGGCCGGGGGAAAGAGGAGGGGAGACCAAGGAAGAGGAGAGGAGACAGGGGGAGAGAGGAGAGGAGACCGGGGGGGGGGGGGAGAGGAGACCAGGGGAGAGAGGAGAGGAGGCCAGGGGAGAGAGGAGAGGAGACCGGGGGAGAGAGGAGAGGAGACCGGGGGAGAGAGGAGAGGAGACCGGGGGAGAGAGGAGAGGAGGCCAGGGAAAGAGAGGAGAGGAGGCCTGGGGAAAGAGGAGGGGAGACCAAGGAAGAGGAGAGGAGACAGGGGGAGAGAGGAGAGGAGACCGGGGAAGAGGAGACAGGGGGAGAGAGGGGGGGAGAGAGGAGAGGAGGCTGGGGGAGAGAGGAGAAGAGGCCGGGGGAGATAGGAGAGGAGGCTGGGGGAGAGAAGGAGAGGAGACCGGGGGAGAGAAGGAGAGGAGACCGGGGGAGAGAAGGAGAGGAGACCGGGGGAGAGAAGGAGAGGAGGCTAGGGGAGAGAGGAGAAGAGGCTGGGGGAGAGAGGAGGGGAGACCAGGGAAGAGGAGACAGGGGGAGAGAGGGGGGGAGAGAGGAGAGGAGGCTGGGGGAGAGAGGAGAAGAGGCCGGGGGAGATAGGAGAGGAGGCTGGGGGAGAGAAGGAGAGGAGACCGGGGGAGAGAAGGAGAGGAGACCGGGGGAGAGAAGGAGAGGAGACCGGGGGAGAGAAGGAGAGGAGGCTAGGGGAGAGAGGAGAGGAGGCTGGGGGAGAGAGGAGAAGAGGCCGGGGGAGAGAGGAGGGGAGACCAGGGAAGAGGAGACAGGGGGAGAGAAGGAGAGGAGACCGGGGGAGAGAAGGAGAGGAGGCCGGGGGAGAGAAGGAGAGGAGGCCGGGGAAAGAGAGGAGAGGAGGCCGGGGGAGAGAAGGAGAGGAGAGGAGGCCGGGGGAAAGAGGAGGGGAGACCAAGGAAGAGGAGAGGAGACAGGGGGAGAGAGGAGAGGAGACCGGGGGGGGGGGGGAGAGGAGACCAGGGGAGAGAGGAGAGGAGGCCAGGGGAGAGAGGAGAGGAGACCGGGGGAGAGAGGAGAGGAGACCGGGGGAGAGAGGAGAGGAGACCGGGGGAGAGAGGAGAGGAGGCCAGGGAAAGAGAGGAGAGGAGGCCTGGGGAAAGAGGAGGGGAGACCAAGGAAGAGGAGAGGAGACAGGGGGAGAGAGGAGAGGAGACCGGGGGAGAAAGGAGATGTCTGCGTAATTGATCTATACCTACAAATTGTAGGCACAAAATATCACCCCCTGGTGGATGTTGATGGTCAATACAATGCTTTGCTCTGAAATATTAATGAAATATAAAAGTATTAACAAAACTTTAATAATCCAAAAGAATTAATGTTTAATCACAATTGGTCAACCGGTTTGTTATATAAAAGCCCCCCCCCCCCCCCTCCCCTCTACTGTGTTTTTTTTAATCCAAATAAAAATATTCATTCCAGTATATAGAGGTGACATTTGGACGATATGTGAAGCGCCTTGATTAGGATACATTCATTCCATTGCGGTGACCTTTTTGTTTGCTTTGTGACCTCACTTGCCCTTTATTTAGCCAGTAATATGCGATGGTCTGAGCGTATTATACGCTGCCAGTAGTAACTATCCTCTAACCTCCACTGATGGCGTCCAATCGTGTCGTTGGTGGGAGTGTCTAATGTGGCACCATTGACTGCTTCCCCGCTGACGTGGGGCGAGGGAGGCACCGGTACCTGATGATCGGGGCACCCAGAGGAGGATATGAGCTCAGACGCCGACATTTACCGGCGCGAGCAGCAGTAGCCGGAGGTATCGGTTCCAGGTTGTGCTCAGCGCCGGCGCGAAACTATGATGCACTAACCGTGAGCTCAGCTGTAAAAAAATTCTCTTTCAGGTATTTGAGCGCAAATTAAGCAGCAAGCTCTGCTATTGTCTCTGTATTTTTCTTTTCTTTAGGTCTTGTCCTGACCCTGCATAGGCAACCTGGAGGCTGTATACAACAGATAACATAAGAGTGTTGTGTCCCGCGCTCCGGCTGCGGTCGCATTGTTCCTCTGTCCCCGGCTGCCAGCGGGGCTGGGATTTGCATCGTTGGACGCGCCCGCATGCGAATCCCAGCCCGTCACTCACCTCTCTCCCCTGCTTCCTCCGCTGTGTCTCAGCTTCGGCACGCGTGTCCCAGTCCCCTAGGGGGCGCGCTGGAACTCAAAAATGTAATGGGCCAGTACACCCATAATTATTGTGTACACCTGACACCATTCTATGAACCCTGCACCTCCCACACTTTACTCATGTATCCAGACCTTCCGCTACGTTATTTGACTCCGCACCTTTGCCGTGTGTCTTGACCTTCTGCTACATTGACTACGCTACTGCCTTGTCCTTCGGTACCTTGCCCTTGCCCAGCTACCTGTGTGGTCGAGCAGTGTCGGGGGTAGCGACCTGGGTGTCGCCTGCCGCAGAAAGCCCATCCTGCTTTGCGGTGGACTCTGGTGAAAACCAGTGGCACCTTAGACTTCGCTCCCTGATAGGTCCGTATCCTCAGCCACACAGGTTAGAGGATCCACATCCAGCTTTGTTACAGCAAGATCCGGCCATGGATCCCACTGGGGTTCCTCTGCCTGATAGTCCAGATCTCTCTTCTATCATGGAGCTCCAGTCACAGCAGTCGGCCCAGCAGGCACAGCAGTTGAGCCAGTTATCCGCCATGATGCAGCAGTTGCTAACTGCACAGCAACAACCATCACAACCACAGCCTCCTCCTGCTCCAGTGGCTCCTCCCGCAGTCGTCTCTGGATCAAGACTCTGTCTGTCTCTTCCCGAGAAATATGAGGGGGATCCCAAGTCCTGTCATGGTTTCATGACTCATGGCGGATCAGTTCTCTATGGAATGAGCAAAGGTGGTCTTCATCCTCAGTCTTTTAACTGGAAGGGCCTTGGCCTGGGCAACTTCGCTTTGGGATCGCGGTGATGCTCTCACTACCAATCTCCAGGTGTTCCTGATGGAATTTCAGGGTGTCTTCGAAGAACCTGCTTGAGATTCCTCTGCTGAGACGACATTGCTGAGTCTTACTCAGGGCAACTCCTCTCTGGGAGAGTATGTCATCCAGTTTCGTACCCTGGCATCGGAGTTAGCATGGAATGATGAAGCTCTTTGCGCCACCTTCAAGAGAGGACTGTCATTTCAAATCAAGTCCTCGCAGCCCGGGAATTGCCATCTAATCTGAATGACCTTATACATCTGGCATCCCAAATTGATATCCATTTCTCAGAGTGATGTGAGGAACTATGCCAAGAAAGGGATTCTGCACGACCTCGGCGCTTTCCTCGTCTGGCACCTGTCTTCCAGCAGCCACCGCAACCTTCTACATTGCCTCCCGCAGTGGAGGCTATGCAGGTGGATCGGTCTCGTCTGACCCCGCAGGAAAGGACTCGCTGACAAACTGAGAATCTATGCCTATACTGCACCAGTGCGGATCACTTCCTAAAAGATTGTCCTCTGCGTCCTCAATCACAGGGAAACGCTCGCACCTAGGGTTTGTAGGAGAGGCCTCCCTAGGTGTGAATATCACCTTTCCACGCTTAAATATGACGGTCCAGCTTTTCCTACCTTCCAAAGAGATCATCTCCGTTCTTGCCTTTTTGGACTCTGGCTCAGCGGGAAATTTTATTGATGCTTCACTAGTACATACTAAAAAGGATGGGAGAGCGCTCCAATGTGAAAGTATATACAGGCACTTGATAAAGGTAATCAGACAAATGCCTACTCACGTTGTGCAAGCTAGAGGCACAACACTCAAATAGCTTCGTGAGTGCAGATCCTGGCTGGGTGTGCAGTAGAGGAGGGTTCTTTCGTGGGCTGCTGCTGGCTTCCTCTGCTCACATAGCATGTAGTTGCAAGATAGAAGGCATGTTGGAAAACATGGTGGGTGAGGAAGGATTAAAGCGCTGTCCCGAATCCTAGGTAAGAGAAAGACTTTTTATTATTTCTTTTAAAGTTAAACATGTAACGTGTTTCAAGGGCGAGCTGCCCTCTTCATCAGACTTGCCCTTGAAACACGTTACATGTTTAACTTAAATAATAAAAATTCTTTCTCTTACCTTGACTCCGGGACAGCACTTTAATCCTTCCTCACCCACCATGTTTTCCAACATGCCTTCTATCTTGTCCCTAGTACATAGGCATCATCTGCCGGTGTCCCGTCTGTTAAAGCCTCTGTATATCTCTACGGTCAATGGTGAAAGACTGGACTGTACTGTGCTATATCGCACAGAACCATTGACTATGCAGGTCGGAGTCTCACATAGAGAGGACTTGTCCTATGTTCTCCCTCATTGTACTTCTCTCTTGCTTGGCCTACCGTTGTTGCAACTCCATGCTCCACAGCTGGATTGGAAAACTGGAGAAGTTCTTCGCTGGGGCCCGCATTGCAACAACCACTATATCCACATTCGTATCTCAAAATTATAACCATCATCTCGTCCACTGCCCGGTTTGCTTTCCTTTCTTCTGGACTATGCTGATGTCTTCAGTGAAAAGCAAGCCGAAGTGTTACCACCACATCGTCCCTACGATTTTCCCATCGATTTACTGCCTGGCACCACACCCCCAGGGGCAGAATCTACCTGTCGGTTCCTCAAACTTTGGCCATGTCTAATTACATCCAGGAGAACCTTCAGAAGGGATTTATCAGGAAGTCCTCTTCCCCTTTTGGAGTTGGTTTGTTCTTCGTGGAAAAAAAAGACGGGTCTCTGCAATCTTGCATCGACTACCGAGTTCTGAATAAAATTACGGTAAAGAACCGCTACCCGCTTCTTTTAATCTTGGAGTTGTTTGATCGTTTGCAAGGTGCCAAAATCTTCTCTAAATTGGATCTTCGTGGGGCCTATAATCTGATTCGTATATGTGAAGCGGACGAATGGAAGACCGCATTTAATACTCATGACGGTCATTTCGAGTATCTAGTGATGCCATTCGGACTCTGTAATGCTCCAGCAGTTTTCCAGGAGTTCTTCAATGATATTTTCCGTGACCTCCTGTACTCCTGTGTCATTGTGTATCTGGATCACATACTCATCTACTCACCCAATGTCTAGTCTCATCGCTCTTACCTATGTCAAGTTTTACATTGTCTCCGAGAAAATCCTCTCTATGCTAAACTAGAGAAATGTACGTTTGAAAAAAAACAGCCTTCAATTTCTGGGGTATATTATTACCAGTCAAAGCCTTCAAATTGATCCCAACAAGCTGTACTAGACTGGCCTCAACCTTCGGGCTTGAAAGCAATACAGCATTTTCTCGCTTTGCCAATTTCTATCAACAGTTTATTCCTCACTACTCCACTCTGGTAGCCCACATCGTCTTGCTTACCAAGAAGACTGCTAATCCAAGAGTCTGGACTCCTAAGGCTGAAGAAGCTTTCAAACAGTTAAAGTCTGCCTTCGCTTCGTCTCCTGTTCTGTCTAGACCTGATCCTAGCAAGCCATTTATCTTGGAAGTAGATGCTTCATCAGTTGGAGCAGGTGCAGTGTTGACGCAGAAGTCTTCTAAGCGGAGAACTATAGCCTGCGGATTTTTCTCTAAAAATTTCTCTCCTGTGGAGAGAAATTATACCATCGGAGATTGCGAGCTCTTTGCCATTAAGTTGGCATTAGAAGAATGGCGTCACCTCTTGGAAGGCTCTGCACACCCGCTTACTATCTATTCCGACCACAAGAACTTGATCTATCTCCAGTCTGCTCATCGGCTCAACCCCCGACAGGCTCGTTGGTCTCTGTTTTTCTCCAGATTTAACTTCTCAATCCACTTCCGTCCTGCAGAGAAGAAACTTTGTGCTGACGCTCTGTCCAGATCTTCCGATGTTCAAAGCCTTGAATCCCATTCTCAACATATTAATTCCCCTGATCCTCTCATCTCAGCAGGGCCACCAGGGAAGACTTATTTACCTCCCGTTTAAGACTCCGAGTCCTGAAATTGGGTCATTCCTCTTTATTGGCCGGTCATGCCATCCTGGATCTATACAGCTCATCGCCCAACAGTATTGGTGGCCCCCTCTAAAACAGGATGTTGTTGATTTTGTCCGAGCTTGTTCAGTTTGTGCCCGGGACAAGACCCCCCGTTCCAAGCCTGCTTGTCTACTACATCCTTTGCCAGTTCCAGAGCAACACTGGACCGATATTGCAATGGACTTTATCACTGATCTTCCCTCTTCTGGAAATACGGTCATTTGGGTTGTTGTGGATAGATTCTCTAAAATGGCTCATTTTGTGCCCTTACCGGGATTACCCTCTGCACCACAGCTTGCCAAGTTGTTCCTCTGCCATATCTTCCGCCTGCATGGACTGCCCTCCCATATTGTCTCCGACCCTCGGTTCATGCCTTCAAGTTAAATTAGATTTCTCTTCGGGTCACCACCCTCAATCCAATGGACAGGTCGAAAGAGTAAACCAGGTCTTGGAAGACTATCTCCGCCATTTTGTTTCTGGGCCGATCTGCTACCCTGGGCCGAGTTTTCTTACAACCATTAGGATTCTGAATCTTCTGGGTCTTCTCCTTTCTTTGTGGTCTATGGACTTCATCCTCATCCTCCTTTACCCTTGTCCACTTCCTCCGGAGTTCCCATGGCCGATGATCAAGTGCAGAACTTCGTCTCCATCTGGCAAAAGACTTGTGACTCTCTTCAGCATGCCGCTACTCGAATGAAATTGCAAGCGGACAAGAAAAGATGTCCTCCTCCAGAATTCTCTCCAGGGGACAAAGTGTGGTTGTCTTCCAAGTTCATCCATTTTAAAGTTCCATGTTATAAGCTTTTTCCTCGCTATTTGGGTCCTTACATATTCTCTCCGGATCCAGAATTCTTTTCATGTATCCCTCTTAAAACCTGTTATCCATAACCGCTTCTCTAAATAAGTCATCACTCCTACTCCCATCTCTGGTACCTCCGATGGTTATGTCGTCAAAGAAATTTTGGACTTCAAGTTGGTCAGAGGAAAACATTTTTTCCTTGTGGATTGGGAAGGATTTGGCATGGAGGAAAGATCTTGGGAGCTGTAGGACAACATTCTAGACCGTGGCCTTATCCCCAAGTTCTTGTCCTCCAAAAAGAGAGGGGGGGTACTGTTATGTCCCGCGCTCCGGCCGCCTGCACCGGCCTCGAGCGCATTGTTCTTCTGTCCCCGGCTGCTGGCGGGGCTGGGATTAGCATTGCGTCACTCACCTCTCTCCCCTGCTGCCTCCGCTATGTCTCAGATCCGGCACGCGCTTCTCTGTCCCTTAGGGCGCATGCGCGCCGGAGCTAAAAAATGTAAAGAGCCAGTATGCCCATAATTATTGTGTACACCTGACACCATTCTATAAATCCATGCACCTCCCACACTTCCCTGCCAGATCTTCAGTGCCCCTAGCCTGAGATTAAGCATTCCCTATAGCCTGTTTTCCTTACCTGTGTATCCAGACCTTCCGCTACATTATTAGACTCTGCACCTTTTGCCGCCTGCCTTGACCTTGTGCTACGTTTGACTACATTACTGCCTTGTCCTTCGGTACCTTGCCTGGCCCAGCTACCTGTGTGTTCGAGACGTATCGGGGGTAGCGACCTGGGTGTCGCCTGCTGCAGCAAGCCCATCCTGCCTTGTGGCGGGCTCTGGTGAAAACCAGCGGCACCTTAGACTCCGCTCTCCAATACAGTCCATGTCATCAGCCACACAGGTTAGAGGATCCACATCCAGCTCCATTACAATGAGCTCAATAAGCACATGGTCCAATACGCTCCCTATGGATTTGTTTTGTTGAATGGGAGATGCATTTGTCTTTTCCTTTCAGGCTTTCTTACTAGGGGCCAATGGACAAATCCATGTGTGCATGAATGTATATATATATTGTCTATACAATTCCAGTTGCAGGTGTCTTTTTTCCTAGAGATCCCAAAATGTATGAATTTTGATTTAATTACTACTTATACAGAGCATCTAATGCCAAATATAAGTCTTGTGTGCATACACCATCCTGATGACGTCAGCAATAACTAGTTGACAGAAACACATTGTAGGCAATGTTAAAATAATTTTCTTTCATGTTATTAACTATTATAGAGATCTCGTGTAAATCCTAAAATGTGTAAACACCACTCAGGTATCTGTAGGGTATAAACAGCTGCTGTCCACTGACAGATATATCTACTGCAGTTTACAACCCATATTTTATATGGTAGGGGGCTTACGTTTTTGGTGATTATTTTAGTTATATAATTAAAAGCTAAGTTTTAGGAACTATCCTTTGAATATATATTTAATTTTTTTTTAAACCCATCTCATAACCCATCTCATAACCCATCTTATAACTCATCTTACATCTCATCTTATATCTCATCTTATAACACATCTTATATCTCATCTTATAACTCATCTTATATCTCATCTTATATCTCTTCTTATATCTCATCTTATATCTCTTCTTATATCTCATCTTATATCTCATCTTATAACTCATCTTATATCTCATCTTATAACTCATCTTATATCTCATCTTATATCTCTTCTTATATCTCATCTTATATCTCATCTTATAACTCATCTTATATCTCATCTTATATCTCTTCTTATATCTCATCTTATATCTCTTCTTATATCTCATCTTATAACTCATCTTATAACCCATCTCATATCTCATCTTATAACCCATCTTATAACTCATCTTATATCTCATCTTATATCTCATCTTATAACTCATCTTATATCTCATCTTATATCTCTTCTTATATCTCATCTTATATCTCTTCTTATATCTCATCTTATATCTCATCTTATAACTCATCTTATATCTCATCTTATAACTCATCTTATATCTCATCTTATATCTCATCTTATAACTCATCTTATATCTCATCTTATATCTCATCTTATATCTCTTCTTATTTCTCATCTTATATCTCATCTTATAACTCATCTTATAACTCATCTTATATCTCATCTTATATCTCATCTTATATCTCATCTTATAACTCATCTTATATCTCATCTTATAACTCATCTTATATCTCATCTTATATCTCTTCTTATATCTCATCTTATATCTCATCTTATATCTCTTCTTATATCTCATCTTATATCTCATCTTATAACTCATCTTATATCTCATCTTATATCTCATCTTATATCTCATCTTATAACTCATCTTATAACTCATCTTATATCTCATCTTATAACTCATCTTATATCTCATCTTATAACTCATCTTATATCTCATCTTATATCTCATCTTATAACTCATCTTATATCTCATCTTATATCTCATCTTATATCTCATCTTATAACCCATCTTATAACTCATCTTATATCTCATCTTATAACTCATCTTATAACTCATCTTATAACTCATCTTATATCTCATCTTATAACTCATCTTATATCTCATCTTATAACTCATCTTATAACCCATCTTATATCTCATCTTATAACTCATCTTATAACCCATCTCATATCTCATCTTATAACTCATCTCATATCTCATCTTATATCTCATCTTATAACTCATCTTATAACCCATCTCATATCTCATCTTATAACCCATCTCATATCTCATCTTATATCTCATCTTATAACCCATCTTATAACTCATCTTATATCTCATCTTATATCTCATCTTATAACCCATCTTATAACTCATCTTATAACTCATCTTATATCTCATCTTATAACTCATCTTATATCTCATCTTATAACTCATCTTATATCTCATCTTATAACTCATCTTATAACCCATCTTATATCTCATCTTATAACTCATCTTATAACTCATCTTATATCTCATCTTATATCTCATCTTATAACCCATCTTATAACTCATCTTATAACTCATCTTATATCTCATCTTATAACTCATCTTATAACTCATCTTATATCTCATCTTATAACTCATCTTATATCTCATCTTATAACTCATCTTATATCTCATCTTATAACCCATCTTATAACTCATCTTATATCTCATCTTATATCTCATCTTATATCTCATCTTATATCTCATCTTATAACTCATCTTATATCTCATCTTATAACCCATCTTATATCTCATCTTATATCTCATCTTATATCTCATCTTATATCTCATCTTATATCTCATCTTATAACTCATCTTATATCTCATCTTATATCTCATCTTATAACTCATCTTATATCTCATCTTATAACTCATCTTATAACTCATCTTATATCTCATCTTATATCTCATCTTATATCTCATCTTATATCTCATCTTATAACTCATCTTATAACACATCTTATATCTCATCTTATATCTCATCTTATAACTCATCTGATAACCCATCTTATATCTCATCTTATAACTCATCTTATATCTCATCTTATATCTCATCTTATAACTCATCTTATATCTCATCTTATATCTCATCTTATAACCCATCTTATATCTCATCTTATAACTCATCTTATATCTCATCTTATATCTCATCTTATAACTCATCTTATAACTCATCTTATATCTCATCTTATAACTCATCTTATATCTCATCTTATATCTCATCTTATATCTCATCTTATAACTCATCTTATAACTCATCTTATATCTCATCTTATAACTCATCTTATATCTCATCTTATATCTCATCTTATATCTCATCTTATAACTCATCTTATAACTCATAAGATGAGTTAAAAGATGAGATATAAGATGAGTTATAAGATGAGTTATAAGATGAGTTAAAAGATGAGATATAAGATAACACATCTTATATCTCATCTTATATCTCATCTTATAACTCATCTTATAACTCATCTTGTAACTCATCTTATAACACATCTTATATCTCATCTTATATCTCATCTTATAACTCATCTTATATCTCATCTTATAACTCATCTTATAACTCATCTTATAACTCATCTTATAACCCATCTTATATCTCATCTTATATCTCATCTTATAACTCATCTTATAACCCATCTTATATCTCATCTTATATCTCATCTTATATCTCATCTTATATCTCATCTTATAACTCATCTTATATCTCATCTTATATCTCATCTTATAACTGATCTTATCTCATCTTATATCTCATCTTATCACCCATCTCATAACCCATCTTATAACCCATCTTATAACCCATCCTATAACCCAACTCATAACCCATCTCATAACCCATCTTATATCTCATCTTATATCTCATCTTATATCTCATCTTATAACTCATCTTATATCTCATCTTATAGCTCATCTTATAACTCATCTTATAACCCATCTTATATCTCATCTTATAACTCATCTTATATCTCATCTTATATCTCATCTTATATCTCATCTTATATCTCATCTTATAACTCATCTTATATCTCATCTTATAACCCATCTCATATCTCATCTTATAACTCATCTTATAGCTCATCTTATAACTCATCTTATATCTCATCTTATAACTCATCTTATATCTCATCTTATAACACATCTTATATCTCATCTTATATCTCATCTTATATCTCATCTTATAACTCATCTTATTTCTCATCTTATCTCATCTTATAACTCATCTTATATCTCATCTTATATCTCATCTTATATCTCATCTTATAACACATCTTATATCTCATCTTATATCTCATCTTATATCTTATCTTATAACTCATCTTATTTCTCATCTTATATCTCATCTTGTAACTCATCTTATAACACATCTTATATCTCATCTTATATCTCATCTTATAACCCATCTCATAACCCATCTTATAACCCATCTGATATCTCATCTTATAACTCATCTTATATCTCATCTTATATCTCATCTTATAACTCATCTTATAACCCATCTTATATCTCATCTTATAACTCATCTTATAACACATCTTATATCTCATCTTATAACTCATCTTTTAACACATATTCTATCTCATCTTATATCTCATCTTATAACTCATCTTATATCTCATCTTATATCACATCTTATATCTCATTTTATAATTCATCTGATAACCCATCTTATAACTGATCTTATCTCATCTTATATCTCATCTTATCACCCATCTCATAACCCATCTCATAACCCATCTTATATCTCATCTTATAACCCATCTCATAACCCATCTCATAACCCATCTTATATCTCATCTTATATCACATCTTACATCTCATATTATAACTCATCTTATAACCCATCTTATAACCCATCTTTTAACTCATCTTATAACTCATCTTATATCTCATCTTATATCTTATCTTATAACTCATCTTATATCTCATCTTATATCTTATCTTATAACTCATCTTATATCTCATCTTATAACTCATCTTATATCTCATCTTATATCTTATCTTATAACTCATCTTATATCTCATCTTATATCTTATCTTATAACTCATCTTATATCTCATCTTATAACTCATCTTATATCTCATCTTATATCTTATCTTATAACTCATCTTATCTCATCTTATATCTTCTCTTATAACTCATCTTATAACTCATCTTATATCTCATCTTATATCTCATCTTATATCTTATCTTATAACTCATCTTATATCTCATCTTATATCTCATCTTATAACTCATCTTATATCTCATCTTATATCTCATCTTATATCTCATCTTATATCTCATCTTATAACTCATCTTATATCTCATCTTATATCTCATCTTATATCTCATCTTATATCTCATCTTATATCTCATCTTATAACTCATCTTATATCTCATCTTATATTTCATCTTATATCTCATCTTATAACTCATCTTATAACTCATCTTATCTCATCTCATCTCATAACTCATCTTATAGCTCATCTTATAACTCATCTTATAACTCATCTTATAACACATCTTATATCTCATCTTATATCTCATCTTATATCTCATCTTATATCTCATCTTATATCTCATCTTATAACACATCTTATATCTCATCTTATATCTCATCTTATATCTCATCTTATATCTCATCTTATAACTCATCTTATATCTCATCTTATATCTCATCTTATAACTCATCTTATATCTCATCTTATATCTCATCTTATAACTCATCTTATATCTCATCTTATATCTCATCTTATATCTCATCTTATAACTCATCTTATATCTCATCTTATATCTTATCTTATAACTCATCTTATATCTCATCTTATAACTCATCTTATATCTCATCTTATATCTTATCTTATAACTCATCTTATCTCATCTTATATCTTCTCTTATAACTCATCTTATAACTCATCTTATATCTCATCTTATATCTCATCTTATATCTTATCTTATAACTCATCTTATATCTCATCTTATAACTCCTCTTATAACTCATCTTATATCTCATCTTATATCTCATCTTATATCTCATCTTATAACTCCTCTTATAACTCATCTTATATCTCATCTTATAACTCATCTTTTAACACATATTCTATCTCATCTTATATCTCATCTTATAACTCATCTTATATCTCATCTTATATCACATCTTATATCTCATTTTATAATTCATCTGATAACCCATCTTATAACTGATCTTATCTCATCTTATATCTCATCTTATCACCCATCTCATAACCCATCTCATAACCCATCTTATATCTCATCTTATAACCCATCTCATAACCCATCTCATAACCCATCTTATATCTCATCTTATATCACATCTTACATCTCATATTATAACTCATCTTATAACCCATCTTATAACCCATCTCATAACCCATCTCATAACCCATCTTTTAACTCATCTTATAACTCATCTTATATCTCATCTTATATCTTATCTTATAACTCATCTTATATCTCATCTTATATCTTATCTTATAACTCATCTTATATCTCATCTTATAACTCATCTTATATCTCATCTTATATCTTATCTTATAACTCATCTTATCTCATCTTATATCTTCTCTTATAACTCATCTTATAACTCATCTTATATCTCATCTTATATCTCATCTTATATCTTATCTTATAACTCATCTTATATCTCATCTTATATCTCATCTTATAACTCATCTTATATCTCATCTTATATCTCATCTTATATCTCATCTTATATCTCATCTTATAACTCATCTTATATCTCATCTTATATCTCATCTTATATCTCATCTTATATCTCATCTTATATCTCATCTTATAACTCATCTTATATCTCATCTTATATTTCATCTTATATCTCATCTTATAACTCATCTTATAACTCATCTTATCTCATCTCATCTCATAACTCATCTTATAGCTCATCTTATAACTCATCTTATAACTCATCTTATAACACATCTTATATCTCATCTTATATCTCATCTTATATCTCATCTTATATCTCATCTTATATCTCATCTTATAACACATCTTATATCTCATCTTATATCTCATCTTATATCTCATCTTATATCTCATCTTATAACTCATCTTATATCTCATCTTATATCTCATCTTATAACTCATCTTATATCTCATCTTATATCTCATCTTATAACTCATCTTATATCTCATCTTATATCTCATCTTATAACTCATCTTATATCTCATCTTATAACTCATCTTATAACTCATCTTATATCTCATCTTATATCTCATCTTATAACTCATCTTATATCTCATCTTATATTTCATCTTATATCTCATCTTATAACTCATCTTATAACTCATCTTATCTCATCTCATCTCATAACTCATCTTATAGCTCATCTTATAACTCATCTTATAACTCATCTTATAACACATCTTATATCTCATCTTATATCTCATCTTATATCTCATCTTATATCTCATCTTATAACTCATCTTATATCTCATCTTATATCTCATCTTATATCTCATCTTATAACTCCTCTTATAACTCATCTTATATCTCATCTTATATCTCATCTTATAACTCATCTTATATCTCATCTTATATCTCATCTTATAACTCATCTTATATCTCATCTTATAACTCCTCTTATAACTCATCTTATATCTCATCTTATATCTCATCTTATATCTCATCTTATAACTCCTCTTATAACTCATCTTATATCTCATCTTATAACTCATCTTATAACTTATCTTATATCTCGTCTTATAACTCAACTTATTTCCTAAATTCTAGGACATCAACACATTGTGATCTGATTACTGATCCAATTGCACACAGACATGATAAATGATAAAGCCGGTTACGGACGGTGAAACGTCTGGGGGGGGGGGTGTATGTGTGCAATTTTAAATAGCAACATTTGGATCAGCATATTTATTAAGCAATGCTGGAAGTGAATGGATGGTTCCAACAAAGTAGATAGATACCCGGTTGGGAATCATTTCAGGCATTGATACTAATATACAAGGGGAATGAAAATAATTAACCCCAGACTGACCAAATGATTGTGGTTTTAATTCACATTATTGTTTTGTTTTCTCACTGGTTGGACAATATTTTAAAATAATGAAATAAAAGTTACATTTTAATAAATAGGGTTCCCGAGTTTGGGAAATTAGTCCCAGGAAAGCCTAAGCCGGAATAATTTGAGAAATTGGTTTAATAACCCGGGGAATACCCTATGGGTATTTTGGATGTAAAGGCTACAAACCACACGTCATGGCGCCCTTCAATAAAGACGTTTACCAGAGAGTTAAGAAAGCTCTTGACCTTCCATGTTCTCCATTGTTCTCGGATGATACTGTGATCCGGCAGCTACCATTGCTGGGACTTGCTGTAGGTAGACTGACTATAATGCAGGCCATCGTGACTAGACAGGCAATTGACAGGTGGCTGCAGACTTTTGGCTTGAGGGCTCCAATGGCATGACACAGACAGATGACTGGGACCTCAGCAGGAAATGATGTGTGATCCTAGAGAGCGATTGCAGCTCCTCCCTTCCTTATAAAGGGGCTGTGCAAGAAGCCCATAGGTTACTTGGGAGGTTACCTGGCCACTGGTGTTCTCTGGGTAACAATACAATCATGTGGTACAAGTATAATCATGTGACAAACAATAAACATCCTTTACTCTTTATGTGAAACTTATTTACACAGGGGGCGATACTGCAGGGGAGCCCCGGGGACATATAGGGACTCAACCTGACGGGACAGCAGGACCATATCCTGTACTGGGGCACCACAATGAAGTAGAAATCCAGGAGGGCTGGGGGCACAGGAGGTTGGGCAGAAGGGGCAGATAGTGTAGAAGGTCATGATGGGGCTGGATCTCTGTCGGGGTGGCTGGAGTCTCATGGCCTGGTGGGGTTAGGACTCTTTCCTCAGGCTCAATCACTGCTTAAATGTAGGTGACCTGGGCTGGTGTTGGCCTGGCAGAAAGATGTGTCGGCAGATTACACACAAATATGGACTTTGGGGCAAGTATCTCTCCATAGAGGCAGGAGACTGTGGGGGAGGCAGCTGGTGCAGATGAAAAGATTTCACCTGATTGTTCCCTTTTATTTATTTTTTTAAAGGTAATCTGATTGCTATGGGCAACGGCTCCACTTCTCCTCTACACAGGTTGTGATAAATCTCCCTATATGTTTATAGTCTACAGAAGTTTCATCAGTTTTCAGGCTCAGGAAGTTTTGAGGCCCCAGTTGTCGTCCTTTCAGGAGAAGAAGCAAGATGTCCTCCTCCTGTAAGGGCCTTTTTGTTACTATTAATAACTATATATATATATATATATATATATATATATATATATATATAGTGACACTGTGGCAAGGAAAGGGTGTATTTCCCTAGCTAACCCTGGAGAAACCTCTACCTGTGGCCTAATTAAAGATAGCAGAAAGGGGAACTGTGTTTAAAAGGGAGTCAGACAGAATATTTGGTGCTCTCCCTAGAACACAGCAAGGTGGCTGTAGGGGGAGGCAGGGGTCCTGGTGAGGAACACACAGCCCAAGCTGTGAGTGGCCCCAAGAGTGATGTGGACGAGACACACAGCAAGAGGTTGTGTGAACAGTGAGTAGAAGGTTACAGGAGACATAAGTTTAGCTGACCGGGAAAAGCCCACCAGTTCATAGTCAGGCATGCTGCATTGTTTAGTTAGTGACTAGACGGTCTAGGGTTTTGTTTGTTCCTGTCTTATGTTTTTATTTTATCCTGCAACCTGTCTAACAAAGCTGGGGAGGAGCCAGACGTGCATAAAGTACTGTTGTTTGCCTGCTGATTGAAGTGGAAACATGACCAGTGGCGGTGTCAAGGATGATCCCAGAGCTATCCCCAGAGTGAAATCCTTACTATATATATATATATATATATATATATATATATATATATATATAAAAATATATATATATATACACTGCTCAAAAAAATAAAGTGAACACTAAGATAGCACATCGTAGATCTGAATGAACTAATCATATGAAATAATTTCGTTTTTACATAGTTGAATGCGCTGACAACAAAATCCCACAAAAATTATCAATGGAAATTAAATGTATCAACCCATGGAGGTCTGGATATGGAGTCACCCTCAAAATCACAGTGGAAAACCCCACTACAGGCTGATCCAACTTTATGTAATGTCCTTAATACAAGTCCCAATGAGGCTCAGTAGTGTGTGTGGCCTCCATGTGCCCGTATGACCTCCCCGCCTGGGCATGCTCCTGATGAGGTGGAGGATGGTCTCCTGAGGGATGTCCTCCCAGACCTGGACTAAAGCATCCGCCAACTCCTGGACAGTCTGTGGTAGATGGAGCGAGACGTCCCAGATGTGCTCAATCGGATTCAGGGGAACGGGCGGCCAGTCCATAGCATCAATGCCTTCCTCTTGTAGGAACTGCTGACACACTCCAGCCACATGAGGTCTAGCATTGTCTTGTATTAGGAGGAACCCAACCGCACCAGCATATGGTCTCACAAGGGGTCTGAGGATCTCATCTCTGTACCTAATGGCAGTCAGGCTACCTCTGGCAAGCACATGGAGGGCTGTGCGGCCCCCCAAAGAAATGCCACCCCACACCATTACTGACCCACCGCCAAACTGGTCATGCAGGCAGCAGAACGTTCTCTCTAGTGTCTCCAGACTCTGTCACATCTGTCACATGTGCTCAGTGTGAACCTACTTTCATCTGTGAACAGGGCACCAGTGGTGAATTTGCCAATCTTGGTGTTCTCTGGCAAATGCCAAACGTCCTGCACGGTGTTGGGCTGTAAGCACAACCCCCACCTGTGGACATTGGGCCCTCATACCACCCTCATGGAGTCTGTTTCTGACCGTTTGAGTGGACACATGCACATTTGTGGCCTGCTGGAGGTCATTTTGCAGGGCTCTGGCAGTGCTCCTTCTTGCACAAAGGCAGAGGTAGCGGTCCTGCTGATTGGTTGTTGCCCACCTACGGCCTCCTCCACATCTCCTGATGTACTGGCCTGTCTCCTGGTAGCGCCTCCATGCTCTGGACACTACGCTGACAGACACAGCAAACCTTCTTGCCACAGCTCGCATTGATGTGCCATCCTGGATGAGCTGCACTACCTGAGCCACTTGTGTGGGTTGTAGACTCCGTCTCATGCTACCACTAGAGTGAAAGCACCGCCAGCATTCAAAAGTGACCAAAACATCAGCCAGGAAGCAACTGAGAAGTGGTCTGTGGTCACCACCTGCAGAACCACTCCTTTATTGGGGGTGTCTTGGTAATTGCCTATAATTCCCACGTGTTGTCTGTTCCATGTGAAATTGATTGTTAATCAGTGTTCTTCCTGAGTGGACAGTGGGATCTCACACAAGTGTCAGTGACTTGGAGTCACATTGTGGTGTTACATTGTGTTAAGTGTTGCCTTTTTTGAGCAGTGTGTATATATATATATATATATATATATATATATATATATATATATATAATCTATAGAATAGTAAGGAAAAGTTATTGGTTGGGCAGAGAAGAGTGGCTGATGGGCACAAGTGAGTGCTGGGGATCTGTGTATTAGAGCCCGGACGGCCCAGGGTTCACGTCTCAACTATGAATTATTTGTTGTATGATGGAGAAGAAATGTCTGCGCCGAGGAGATGACAACACAATGAAATGCCGGGATAACATCAATTCCATCATTGGCAGAAGATTTGGTGTTGCCTTTGGTTGACCTTTGTTTTCTACTTATAGAGGGAGATTTATCAAACCCATCCAGAGGAAAAGTTGCCGAGTTGCCAATAGCAACCAATCAGATCGCTGCTTTCATTTTAGAAAAGGTCTCTGAAAAATGGAAGAAGCAATCTGATTGGACAACTTTTCCTCTGGAAGGTTCTGATGAATCTCCCCCATTTTGTTTTATCACCTGACCGCCCTCCCCCTCCTGTATTACTAAGATGAATGGACGACGCTGTCCTCATAATGTTCTGATGGTGTCGGCTTCGAGGTTGGTAAATCCTATGAAATATGTTAATGCGGGGACAGAGCCGACATTGTCAGGTTTTCCTTCCTCCTTCTGGAATTTACACTAAAGATGATAAGTCCCCACATTCCGGATACTGATCGGACTCGTGACATTTCCTTATGTAAGAGGTGGAAGGGATTATCCAACAGGATCAGGGGCAAGACGGGTAAAACAAATAAAATAAGCTTTACCTCCCCCGACCATGCGGCTCCGATGCTCTCTAGGCCCCGCTAATCCTTGGCTGATCAGACTCAATTGAAGATCATGGGGACCATGTGATCAGAGGGTAGGGATCAGACCCAAGTGGAGATCATGGGGACCATGTGATCAGAGGGCAGGGATCAGACCCAAGTTGAGATAATGGGGACCATATGATCAGAGGGCAGGGATCAGACCCAAGTGGAGATCATGGGGACCATGTGATCAGAGGGCAAGTATCAGACCCAAGTGGAGATCATGGGGACCATATGATCAGAGGGCAGGGATCAGACCCAAGTGGAGATCATGGGGACCATGTGATAAGAGGGCAGGGATCAGACCCAAGTTGAGATAATGGGGACCATATGATCAGAGAGTAGGGATCAGACCCAAGTGGAGATCATGGGGACAACGTGATCAGAGGGCAGGGATCAGACCCAAGTGGAGATCATGGGGACCATGTGATAAGAGGGCAGGGATCAGACCCAAGTGGAGATAATGGGGACCATATGATCAGAGGGTAGGGATCAGACCCAAGTGGAGATCATGGGGACCACGTGATCAGAGGGCAGGGATCAGACCCAAGTGGAGATCATGGGGACCATGTGATAAGAGGGCAGGGATCAGACCCAAGTGGAGATCATGGGGACCATGTGATCAGAGGGTAGGGATCAGACCCAAGTGGAGATCATGGGGACCACGTGATCAGAGGGTAGGGATCAGACCCAAGTGGAGATCATGGGGACCATGTGATAAGAGGGCAGGGATCAGACCCAAGTGGAGATCATGGGGACCATGTGATCAGAGGGCAAGTATCAGACCCAAGTGGAGATCAGGGGGACCATATGATCAGAGGGCAGGGATCAGACCCAAGTGGAGATCATGGGGACCATGTGATCAGAGGGCAGGGATCAGACCCAAGTGGAGATCATGGAGACCATATGATCAGAGGGCAGGGATCAGACCCAAGTGGAGATCATGGGGACCATGTGATAAGAGGGCAGGGATCAGATCCAAGTTGAGATAATGGGGACCATATGATCAGAGGGTAGGGATCAGACCCAAGTGGAGATCATGGGGACGATGTGATAAGAGGGCAGGGATCCGACCCAAGTGGAGATCATGGGGACCATATGATCAGAGGGCAGGGATCAGACCCAAGTGGAGATCATGGGGACCATATGATCAGAGGGCAGGGATCAGACCCAAGCGGAGATCATGGGGACGATGTGATAAGAGGGCATATACAAAAATTTGCGTATGCGAAAATTAGCATATACAATAATTAGCATATGCGAAAATCCGCACGCCAGTCTCACACAGTAGTATTAGAGCCTTCATTACACCACACAAGCTGGAAGCAGAGAGGGATGATCACTGTGCTGTGTACTGTGATAAAAAAAAAACAAAAAAAAAAAAACGAATATTCGTAATTATGAATATATAGTGCTATATTCGCGAATATGCGATATTCGCGAATAAAATTCGCATTGCGAATATTCGCGAGCAACACTATTGGGGACCATGTGATCAGAGGGTAGGGATCAGACCCAAGTTGAGATAATGGGGACCACGTGATCAGAGGGCAGGGATCAGACCCAAGTGGAGATCATGGGGACCATGTGATAAGAGGGCAGGGATCAGACCCAAGTGGAGATCATGGGGACCACATGATCAGAGGGCAGGGATCAGACCCAAGTGGAGATCATGGGGACCACTTGATCAGAGGGCAGGGATCAGACCCAAGTGGAGATCATGGGGACCATGTGATAAGAGGGCAGGGATCAGACCCAAGTGGAGATCATGGGGACCATGTGATAAGAGGGCAGGGATCAGACCCAAGTGGAGATCATGGGGACCATGTGATCAGAGGGCAGGGATCAGACCCAAGTGGAGATCATGGGGACCACGTGATCAGAGGGCAGGGATAAGACCCAAGTGGAGATCATGGGGACCATGTGATAAGAGGGCAGGGATCAGACCCAAGTGGAGATCATGGGGACCATGTGATAAGAGGGCAGGGATCAGACCCAAGTGGAGATCATGGGGACCATGTGATCAGAGGGCAGGGATCCGACCCAAGTGGAGATCATGGGGACCATGTGATAAGAGGGCAGGGATCAGACCCAAGTTGAGATCATGGGGACCATGTGATCAGAGGGCAGGGATCAGACCCAAGTGGAGATCATGGGGACCATGTGATCAGAGGGTAGGGATCAGACCCAAGTGGAGATCATGGGGACCTTGGGGGAGATTTATCAAAACCTGTGCAGAGGAAAACTTGCCCAGTTCCCCATAGCAACCAATCAGCTTGCTTCTTTCATTTTTATGAAGGCCTGTGAAAAATGAAAGAAGCAATCTGATTGGTTGCTATGGGCAACTGGGCAAGTTTTCCTCTGCACAGGTTTTGATAAATCTTCCCCCATGTGATCAGAGGGTAGGGATCAGACCCAAGTGGAGATCATGGGGACCATGTGATCAGAGGGCAGGGATCAGACCCAAGTGGAGATCATGGGGACCACATGATCAGAGGGCAGGGATCAGACCCAAGTGGAGATCATGGCGACCATGTGATAAGAGGGCAGGGATCAGACCCAAGTGGAGATCATGGCGACCATGTGATAAGAGGGCATGGATCAGACCCAAGTGGAGATCATGGCGAACATGTGATAAGAGGGCAGGGATGAGACCCAAGTGGAGATCATGGGGACCATGTGATCAGAGGGCAAGTATCAGACCCAAGTGGAGATCATGGGGACCACGTGATCAGAGGGCAGGGATCAGACCCAAGTGGACATCATGGGGACCAAATGATCAGAGGACAGGGATCAGACCCAAGTGGAGATCATGGGGACCATGTGATCAGAGGGCAAGTATCAGACCCAAGTGGAGATCATGGGGACCACGTGATAAGAGGGCAGGGATCAGACCCAAGTGGAGATCATGGGGATCATGTGATAAGAGGGCAGGGATCAGACCCAAGTGGAGATCATGGGGACCATGTGATCAGAGGGCAAGTATCAGACCCAAGTGGAGATCATGGGGACCACGTGATCAGAGGGCAGGGATCAGACCCAAGTGGAGATCATGGGGACCACGTGATCAGAGGGCAGGGATCAGACCCAAGTGGACATCATGGGGACCAAATGATCAGAGGGCAGGGATCAGACCCAAGTGGAGATCATGGGGACCATGTGATAAGAGGGCAGGGATCAGACCCAAGTTCAGATCATGGGGACCTTGTGATAAGAGGGCAGGGATCAGACCCAAGTGGAGATCATGGGGACCATGTGATCAGAGGGCAGGGATCAGACCCAAGTGGAGATCATGGCGACCATGTGATAAGAGGGCAGGGATCAGACCCAAGTGGAGATCATGGTGACCTTGTGATAAGAGGGCAGGGATCAGACCCAAGTGGAAATCATCGAGACCATATGATCAGAGGGCAGGGATCAGACCCAAGTGGAGATCATGGGGACCACATGATCAGAGGGCAGGGATCAGACCCAAGTGGAGATCATGGGGACCATGTGATCAGAGGGCAGGGATCAGACCCAAGTGGAGATCATGGCGACCATGTGATAAGAGGGCATGGATGAGACCCAAGTGGAGATCATGGGGACCATGTGATAAGAGGGCAGGGATCAGAACCAAGTGGAGATCATGGGGACCATGTGATCAGAGGGCAAGTTTCAGACCCAAGTGGAGATCATGGGGACCATATGATCAGAGGGCAGGGATCAGACCCAAGTGGAGATCATGGGGACGATGTGATAAGAGGGCAGGGATCAGACCCAAGTTGAGATAATGGGGACCATATGATCAGAGGGTAGGGATCAGACCCAAGTTGAGATAATGGGGACCATATGATCAGAGGGTAGGGATCAGACCCAAGTGGAGATCATGGCAACCATGTGATAAGAGGGCAGGGATGAGACCCAAGTGGAGATCATGGGGACCATGTGATAAGAGGGCAGGGATCAGACCCAAGTGGAGATCATGGGGACCATGTGATCAGAGGGCAAGTTTCAGACCCAAGTGGAGATCATGGGGACCATATGATCAGAGGGCAGGGATCAGACCCAAGTGGAGATCATGGGGACCATGTGATCAGAGGGCAGGGATCAGACCCAAGTGGAGATCATGGCGACCATGTGATAAGAGGGCAGGGATCAGACCCAAGTGGAGATCATGGGGACCATGTGATAAGAGGGCAGGGATCAGACCCAAGTTGAGATAATGGGGACCATATGATCAGAGGGTAGGGATCAGACCCAAGTGGAGATCATGGGGACCATATGATCAGAGGGCAGGGATCAGACCCAAGTGGAGATCATGGGGACGATGTGATAAGAGGGCAGGGATCAGACCCAAGTTGAGATAATGGGGACCATATGATCAGAGGGTAGGGATCAGACCCAAGTTGAGATAATGGGGACCATATGATCAGAGGGTAGGGATCAGACCCAAGTGGAGATCATGGCGACCATGTGATCAGAGGGCAGGGATGAGACCCAAGTGGAGATCATGGGGACCATGTGATAAGAGGGCAGGGATCAGACCCAAGTGGAGATCATGGGGACCATGTGATCAGAGGGCAAGTTTCAGACCCAAGTGGAGATCATGGGGACCATATGATCAGAGGGCAGGGATCAGACCCAAGTGGAGATAATGGGGACCATATGATCAGAGGGCAGGGATCAGACCCAAGTGGAGATCATGGCGACCATGTGATAAGAGGGCATGGATGAGACCCAAGTGGAGATCATGGGGACCATGTGATAAGAGGGCAGGGATCAGACCCAAGTGGAGATAATGGGGACCATGTGATAAGAGGGCAGCGATCAGACCCAAGTGGAGATCATGTGGACCATGTGATCAGAGGGCAGGGATGAGACCCAAGTGGAGATCATGGGGACCACGTGATCAGAGGGCAGGGATCAGACCCAAGTGGAGATCATGGGGACCATGTGATCAGAGGGCAGGGATCAGACCCAAGTGGAGATCATGTGGACCATGTGATCAGAGGGCAGGGATCAGACCCAAGTGGAGATCATGGGGACCATGTGATCAGAGGGCAGGGATCTGACCCAAGTTGAGATCATGGAGACCATCTGATCAGAGGGCAGGGATGAGACCCAAGTGGAGATCGCGGCCACCACGTGATCAGAGGGCAGGGATCAGACCAATGTGGAGATCATGGGGACCATGTGATCAGAGGGCAGGGATCAGACCCAAGTGGAGATCATGGGGACCATGTGATCAGAGGGTAGGGATCAGACCCAAGTGGAGATCATGGGGACCTTGGGGGAGATTTATCAAAACCTGTGCAGAGGAAAACTTGCCCAGTTCCCCATAGCAACCAATCAGCTTGCTTCTTTCATTTTTATGAAGGCCTGTGAAAAATGAAAGAAGCAATCTGATGGGTTTTGATAAATCTCCCCCCATGTGATCAGGGGGTAGGGATCAGACCCAAGTGGAGATCATGGGGACCATGTGATCAAAGGGCAGGGATCAGACCCAAGTGGAGATCATGGGGACCATGTGATCAGAGGGCAGGGATCAGACCCAAGTGGAGATCATGGGGACCATGTGATCAGAGGGCAGAAATCAGACCCAAGTGGAGATCATGGGGAACACATGATCAGAGGGCAGGGATCAGACCCAAGTGGAGATCATGGCGACCATGTGATCAGAGGGCAGGGATCAGACCCAAGTGGAGATCATGGGGACCATGTGATCAGAGGGCAGGGATCAGACCCAAGTGGAGATCATGGGGACCATGTGATCAGAGGGCAAGTATCAGACCCAAGTTGAGATCATGGGGACCATGTGATAAGAGGGCAGGGATCAGACCCAAGTGGAGATCATGGGGACCACATGATCAGAGGGCAGGGATCAGACCCAAGTGGAGATCATGGGGACTATGTGATAAGAGGGCAGGGATCAGACCCAAGTGGAGATCATGGGGACCACATGATCAGAGGGCAGGGATCAGACCCAAGTGGAGATCATGGGGACCATGTGATAAGAGGGCAGGGATCAGACCCAAGTGGAGATCATGGGGACCACATGATCAGAGGGCAGGGATCAGACCCAAGTGGAGATCATGGGGACCACTTGATCAGAGGGTAGGGATCAGACCCAAGTGGAGATCATGGGGACCATGTGATAAGAGGGCAGGGATCAGACCCAAGTGGAGATCATGGGGACCATGTGATAAGAGGGCAGGACATCAGAGAGGGATATATATATATATATTTTTTTTTTTTATTATTATTTATTTTTTTTGCCCCTTTTAATAATAAAGGGGCCACATTTAAAATTTTTAATAATGATCCCATCAGACGACCCCTCTAGAGTGTTCACCTACAATGATCTTGTTCCTATATGGACTGGCTTTTCCCCCACTAATCCTATGTCCTCCATAATAATGATCCAGAAATGTGTGTAAATCATCATAAATGAAGAGGCGGCCATTGCTGTAGGCGGAGTTAACTATGATCACCTCAACCACATCTCCTGGTGAGGATTGGAGAATATGAGATGACTATAATCGTAAGAGCTTCACATAGAGCCTGAAGTCTAATTCCTCCCCTGAAGTCTAATGCCCCCCTGAAGTCTAATGCCCTCCCAAAGTCTAATGCCCCCATGAAAACTAATGCGCCCCCTGAAGTCTAATGCCCCCCCTAAAGTCTAATGCCCCCCATGAAGACTAATGCCCCCCTGAAGTCTAATTCCTCCCCTGAAGTCTAATTCCCCACCGAAGTCTAATGCCCCTGAAGTCTAATGCCCCCCTGAAGTCTAATGCCCCCCTGAAGTCTAATGCCCCACTGAAGTCTAATGCCCCACTGAAGTCTAATGCCCCCCTGAAGTCTAATGCCCCACTGAAGTCTAATGCCCCACTGAAGTCTAACGCCCCCCTGAAGTCTAACGCCCCCCTGAAGTCTAATGCCCCCCTGAAGTCTAATGCCCCACTGAAGTCTAACGCCCCCCTCTTCCCTGACACTGATAAACAAAAATTTGTCAAAGTATTCGGAAAAAGTCCCCGTGGTAATCACTGACCGTATCATCTCCCGTCTCCATGTAATATCAGCCGCACATGGTTATAGGGAGGCTCAGCGCAGGCTTTGGGCGCCATATGATGGGTCTCTACCACGCGGATCCATTATACAGTCAGGTGTCAGGAGATTCTGATTCCAAGCCTGTTTATATTTTGTTGCATTGCCCTCCTATCCACATGATATACAAAGCTATTGCAGAAAGAGTTGTACAGAGAGCGGAGGGTTAATGATTTCTGTACCTTACATTGCACAGTACAGCTGAAGAAAGATTTAGTCACATGAGACTCCTGACCAATGAATGAAGGAGCCCGGCCCATGTCTGCCCTCCTGGGTGGACCTAAGATAGTCCTAGTCAGTGTGGTCTCAGCCAAGACAACTTGATAATGGTTTAGTGATCCGGGTACTGCTAATGTCAGGTATACCTCCTATATATATATATAATGTCAGGTATACCTCCTATATATATATATAATGTCAGGTATACCTCCTATATATATATATAATGTCAGGTATACCTCCTATATATATATATAATGTCAGGTATACCTCCTATATATATATATAATGTCAGGTATACCTCCTATGTATATATATAATGTCAGGTATACCTCCTATATATATATAATGTCAGGTATACCTCCTATATATATATAATGTCAGGTATACCTCCTATATATAATGTCAGGTATACCTCCTATATATATATAATGTCAGGTATACCTCCTATATATATATAATGTCAGGTATACCTCCTATATATATATAATGTCAGGTATACCTCCTATATATATATAATGTCAGGTATACCTCCTATATATATATAATGTCAGGTATACCTCCTATATATATATATAATGTCAGGTATACCTCCTATATATATATAATGTCAGGTATACCTCCTATATATATATAATGTCAGGTATACCTCCTATATATATATAATGTCAGGTATACCTCCTATGTATATATATAATGTCAGGTATACCTCCTATATATATATAATGTCAGGTATACCTCCTATATATATATAATGTCAGGTATACCTCCTATATATATAATGTCAGGTATACCTCCTATATATATATATATATATAATGTCAGGTATACCTCCTATATATATATAATGTCAGGTATACCTCCTATATATATATATAATGTCAGGTATACCTCCTATATATATAATGTCAGGTATACCTCCTATATATATATATATATATATATATATATATATATAATGTCAGGTATACCTCCTATATATATATATATATATATATATAATGTCAGGTATACCTCCTATATATATATATAATGTCAGGTATACCTCCTATATATATATATATAATGTCAGGTATACCTCCTATATATATATATATATATATAATGTCAGGTATACCTCCTATATATATATAATGTCAGGTATACCTCCTATATATATATATAATGTCAGGTATACCTCCTATATATATATATAATGTCAGGTATACCTCATATATATATAATGTCATGTATACCTCCTATATATATATAATGTCAGGTATACCTCATATATATATATATATATATATATAATGTCAGGTATACCTCATATATATATATAATGTCAGGTATACCTCCTATATATATATAATGTCAGGTATACCTCCTATATATATATAATGTCAGGTATACCTCCTATATATATATAATGTCAGGTATACCTCCTATATATATATAATGTCAGGTATACCTCCTATATATATATAATGTCAGGTATACCTCCTATATATATATAATGTCAGGTATACCTCCTATATACATATATATATAATGTCAGGTATACCTCCTACATATATATATATAATGTCAGGTATACCTCCTATATATATATATATATAATGTCAGGTATACCTCCTATATATATATATATATATATATATATATAATGTCAGGTATACCTCCTATATATATATATATATATATATATATATATATATAATGTCAGGTATACCTCCTATATATATATATATATAATGTCAGGTATACCTCCTATATATATATATAATGTCAGGTATACCTCACATATATATAATGTCAGGTATACCTCCTATATATATATATATAATGTCAGGTATACCTCCTATATATATATATATATATATAAATAATGTCAGGTATACCTCCTATATATATATATATATATATATATATATATATATATATATATATATATATAATTTCAGGTATACCTCCTATATATATATATATATATATGTCAGGTATACCTCCTATATATATAATGTCAGGTATACCTCCTATATATATATATTGTGGCAGTGTGGCAAGGAAAGGGTGTATTTCCTTTGCTATCTCTGCAGAATGCTCCACCTGTGGCCTGATTAATGAGGTATCAGGAAGGGAAAGTGTGTGTTTAAGGGTGCGTTCCCACAGGGCGTATACGCAGCGTATTTGATGCTGCGCAAAATGTATGGCAGCAGCAGGAAATACGCTGCGTATCCCCTGCTCACTATACACACAGGGCTTTCCGGCGACAGCCCTATGTGTGTAGTGAGTTTTGGAGGCGGAGCCGCGCGTCACAGATACGCCGGCACACGGCCCCGCCTCCAAAACTCACTACACACATAGGGCTGTCGCCGGAAAGCCCTGTGTGTATAGTGAGCAAGGGATACGCAGCCATACATTTTGCGCAGCGTCAAATACGCTGCGTATACGCCCTGTGGGAACGCACCCTAAAAGGAAAAAGAACAGAATAGTTGGGGCTCTTCCTAGGAGACAGCATGTGGGCTGTAGGGAAGAGACAGAGGCTGCTGAGGAGGACACAGCCCGAGCTATGAGTGGCTCAAAGAAAGTGATAAGAATTGTGAGTAGAAGGTTGCAGGGGACATATGTTTAACCGACTGAGGGAAGCTCAGCGGTTGTTAGTCAGGACAAGCTGATCTGTGTAGTCAGTGACCAGACGGTCTAGGATTTTGTTTGTTCCTGCTTTTTGTTTATTTCTTTCCCTGCAACCTGTCTAATAAAACTGGCAAGGTGCCAGATTTGCATTATAAGCATTTGTTTGCTGGTTTATTGAGAAGAAACGCATCCTGTGGCGTGGTCCAGGACCATCCCAGAGCTAATCCCCAAGGAGGAATCCTTACAATTGGTGGAGGATGCGGGCAAACACGTTGCTAGGAGCAACCAGTGGTCGAGTTGCAATGAAGTTGTTGCCAAGAGAAAACTACCGTGCATGGTGCAAGGGTGTACTCTTTCTCAGAGAGGAGACAGTGGGACGGGCCCAGCTGTGGAGTACAAGAGCAGGACTGCGCCTGTGGTGAAGTTGTTGCTAGGGGCAACAGATCGCATCAATCGAGTGGGCGCTCTTTCTCAAGTAAGGAGACAGGTGGACGGGCCACCTGCAGAGTGCAGATTACGTTTTGAGACTGTGTATAAAGGCGTTGCTAGGGGCAACGGAAAAATTTTGTTGGCAAGCGGCTGACATTTCGGCAGAGGACTGTGCTGTGTTTGCAAGGTTTGAAGTGTTGCAAGATGGATGTCCTGATAAGTGCTTTGTTGCAGACGGCTGCAGCGCAGGAGGAAACAACCTTCGCAGAGTTTGAAAGGATGGCTACGCATGAGGCGCGGCCCAAGACACACTGGGGAAACTTGGTGTATGGATTCATTGGAGGAGAGGCCCAAAAAGTTCATTGTGAACTGGATCCAAAGATCTTACGGGACTATGAGAAAGTCAAGACAGAGATCCTGACTAAAGTGGGAGTAATCCGCGCTGCAAGATTACAGAGTGCGCTGCGGCCTAACAGTGATGCTGGGTTTAAGGTTGCAGAGCTACTTAAAGAGCAAGTGGAGCGATGTTCTGCAGCAGAGAAGCTGGTGAGAGGTGTCCAGCGCCAGCCCTTAACTGACTGGACGGCAAGAGATTCTGGTAAGACTGTTCCAGGGGTTATGGGGGCCATGTGACTATGAGACTGTGCATAAAAATTATGGGACTGTGCATAAAAAGGCTGAATCGGAGGGTGGTGTTTCCCTAGTTGACTGTGTGAACAGTGTTCAAGGTGGTACCAACCTATGTCCAGTTGCAAAATCATGTGAGGGTGGAGAACCCCTCATGGAGACTGATGGGACTGTTCACACTGTGCAGATCGGATTGAAAAAATCTGGTGAACAGAAAATGTTAAATGCAGAACTGGGAGAAAATGTAACAAAACACTTTGCCTGAGTTCGGTCCTAGTGCTAAGAACTGTCCTGTAAATTCCGAACATGTGCAATCTGATAATGTTTTTGTTCAAAAAATTATGTTGTGTTCAGATGTAAAGAGAACTGATCCCACCTGTCAGGACAAAAGAAAAGCTGTGTGAGCTGGAAATAGAAGGGAAAAAGATGACGGTTTTGTTAGACCCTAGATGTGTAATAAGTCTGGTAAAGTCCAGCAGGAGAAAGCCAGACCCCGCTATAGTGTCTATACAGGCCGGACCCCACTATAGTGTCTATACAGGCCGGACCCCGTTATAGTGTCTATACAGGCCGGACCCCACTATAGTGTCTATACAGGCCGGACCCCACTATAGTGTCTATACAGGCCGGACCCCGCTATAGTGTCTATACAGGCCGGACCCCACTATAGTGTCTATACAGGCCGGACCCCGTTATAGTGTCTATACAGGCCGGACCCCGCTATAGTGTCTATACAGGCCGGACCCCACTATAGTGTCTATGCAGGCCGGACCCCACTATAGTGTCTATACAGGCCAGACCCCGCTATAGTGTCTATACAGGCCGGACCCCACTATAGTGTCTATACAGGCCGGACCCCGTTATAGTGTCTATACAGGCCGGACCCCGCTATAGTGTCTATACAGGCCGGACCCCACTATAGTGTCTATACAGGCCGGACCCCGTTATAGTGTCTATACAGGCCGGACCCCGCTATAGTGTCTATACAGGCCGGACCCCACTATAGTGTCTATGCAGGCCGGACCCCACTATAGTGTCTATACAGGCCGGACCCCACTATAGTGTCTATGCAGGCCGGACCCCGCTATAGTGTCTATACAGGCCGGACCCCGCTATAGTGTCTATACAGGCCGGACCCCGTTATAGTGTCTATACAGGCCGGACCCCGCTATAGTGTCTATACAGGCCGGACCCCACTATAGTGTCTATGCAGGCCGGACCCCACTATAGTGTCTATGCAGGCCGGACCCCGCTATAGTGTCTATACAGGCCGGACCCCACTATAGTGTCTATACAGGCCGGACCCCACTATAGTGTCTATACAAGCCGGACCACGCTATAGTGTCTATACAGGCCGGACCCCACTATAGTGTCTATACAGGCCGGACCCCGTTATAGTGTCTATACAGGCCGGACCCCGCTATAGTGTCTATACAGGCCGGACCCCACTATAGTGTCTATGCAGGCCGGACCCCACTATAGTGTCTATACAGGCCGGACCCCACTATAGTGTCTATGCAGGCCGGACCCCGCTATAGTGTCTATACAGGCCGGACCCCGCTATAGTGTCTATACAGGCCGGACCCCGTTATAGTGTCTATACAGGCCGGACCCCGCTATAGTGTCTATACAGGCCGGACCCCACTATAGTGTCTATGCAGGCCGGACCCCACTATAGTGTCTATGCAGGCCGGACCCCGCTATAGTGTCTATACAGGCCGGACCCCACTATAGTGTCTATACAGGCCGGACCCCACTATAGTGTCTATACAAGCCGGACCCCGCTATAGTGTCTATACAGGCCGGACCCCACTATAATGTCTATACAGGCCGGACCCCGCTATAGTGTCTATGCAGGCTGGTATTTGGGGTTATAAAACGGTTAATGTCTGTATTTCTACTCCCTATGGTACTATAGGTCACAAGGTTACAATAGAGCCCTCCTTGGAGTATGATGTAGTACTGGGGACGGATTTTCAATTTTTTCAGCACTTATGGGAAGACTGTCAGGTGACTAGAGCAGGTACACCTGATAGGCCCACAACACTTGACTTGCACCACACACTAGTGGAGAGTTACTCAGCAGAGGCTGAGGACGGGGAGTGTCAGCAGAGGCTTAGGACGGGGAGTGTCAGCAGAGGCTGAGGATGGGGAGTGTCAGCAGAGGCTGAGGACGGGGTGTGTCAGCAGAGGCTGAGGACGGGGTGTGTCAGCAGAGGCTGAGGACGGGGTGTGTCAGCAGAGGCTGAGGACGGGGTGTGTCAGCAGAGGCTGAGGACGGGGTGTGTCAGCAGAGGCTGAGGACGGGGTGTGTCAGCAGAGGCTGAGGACGGGGTGTGTCAGCAGAGGCTGAGGACGGGGAGTGTCAGCAGAGGCTGAGGACGGGGTGTGTCAGCAGAGGCTGAGGACGGGGTGTGTCAGCAGAGGCTGAGGACGGGGAGTGTCAGCAGAGGCTGAGGACGGGGAGTGTCAGCAGAGGCTGAGGACGGGGTGTGTCAGCAGAGGCTGAGGATGGGGAGTGTCAGCAGAGGCTGAGGACGGGGTGTGTCAGCAGAGGCTGAGGACGGGGTGTGTCAGCAGAGGCTGAGGATGGGGAGTGTCAGCAGAGGCTTAGGACGGGGTGTGTCAGCAGAGGCTGAGGACGGGGTGTGTCAGCAGAGGCTGAGGACGGGGAGTGTCAGCAGAGGCTGAGGACGGGGTGTGTCAGCAGAGGCTGAGGACGGGGAGTGTCAGCAGAGGCTTAGGACGGGGAGTGTCAGCAGAGGCTGAGGACGGGGTGTGTCAGCAGAGGCTGAGGACGGGGTGTGTCAGCAGAGGCTGAGGACGGGGTGTGTCAGCAGAGGCTGAGGACGGGGAGTGTCAGCAGAGGCTGAGGACGGGGTGTGTCAGCAGAGGCTGAGGACGGGGTGTGTCAGCAGAGGCTGAGGACGGGGTGTGTCAGCAGAGGCTGAGGATGGGGAGTGTCAGCAGAGGCTGAGGACGGGGTGTGTCAGCAGAGGCTGAGGATGGGGAGTGTCAGCAGAGGCTGAGGACGGGGTGTGTCAGCAGAGGCTGAGGACGGGGTGTGTCAGCAGAGGCTGAGGACGGGGTGTGTCAGCAGAGGCTGAGGACGGGGAGTGTCAGCAGAGGCTGAGGACGGGGTGTGTCAGCAGTCATTAGATGTAGGTCAGATAGGGGTCTGCCAGACTGCTGGGGGAGCTGAAGACCAGACCCGGAGTCAAGTCCAAGAGGATCCAGTGACTCAAGTGACAAGTGTGCCTCTGACTGAAACAGAATCTTCAGTGAAACCAGAAACGGATCAGGTACAGGAACATGGGTTCCATCCGCCATCTGAAGATGAGCCCAAGGTGGGGCTAGAGTTGCGCGGTCATCTGGAAGAGGTGACTGGAAAAGAAGCTACAGAGATGTCTGTGGATAATGCAGAAGTACTGAAGAGAGTACATGTGGAGCTGGGTGCTGCGCTTACTGTCACAGACAGAGTCCTGAGTGAAGGAGATGTCACGTCTGGACCAGAGATGGATCGTGACCAGGAAGGTCGAACCACTGGACCAGATGTTGTTGCAGACCCAGGAGCCCTAGACCTTTCTGCTGGGCAGCAGAGAGACAGTGTTGAAGTGAAAGAGAAGTCTGCCAGTGAGCAGAGAGACAGTCCAGAGAGACTGTCCAGGAACTACCCTGAAGCCCAAGTGGCCAAGACCCTTGAAAAGGGGGAGACTACTCCTAAAGGTGGAAAAGAGTCTGATCGAGTTGGCTTGAAGGAAGAGACAGGCCAAGCACAGGTGACTGTCAGAGGACAAGAGAATGTCACAAGGTCCAGCAGCGAGAGTAAGGAGACCGCTGTAAGTAAGAGATCTCGGAAAAAACGCGCTGGTCTTGGTAAAAAAAGGGAGCAGATCCAGAACCTTGAAGAAACCTTACAGCTGGTTTCTGCTAAATTGTCTCAAAAGCAAGAAGTGGTTCATCACCTGACAGAGGAGAAAGAAAAAACGCTTGGAGACTTGAATAAAGAGCAGGAAGCGACGCTTCAGCTGCAGAAAGATATGGAGCGCCACAAAAGTGAAAGGGCGGCTCTGCAGGAGGAACTGTCCCGCTCCCAGGGTCTTATGACCAGCAAGGAGAGAGAATTGGAGATTCTGGCCAAGCAGATCTCATTCAAGGATGAAGAAGTGATTGTCCTGTGTGAGGCATATCTGGCTCTACAAAGTGATCACAAGGCTAGGTTGGTAGCCATGGAAGAGCTGGAGAAGGAGAAAGTGGTAATGGCTCATAAGGTGCAGAGCCTGGAGGCGCAGAACGAAACGCATATTAAGTCTCGCGCAGCTGCCTTGGATGCACTGGGTACTCAGCTCTCTGAACAAGAGGCTCAGCTAAAAGTCTATGAGCAGAAAGTGTCCAAGATGGCGCAACTGAAAAAGACAATGGCCTAGAGCATCTGCCTTGTCCGCACCTAGAGTCCAGAGCACTGCACAGACCAAGATGAAGAACCTGGTGTTGGAAAGGTGTGACATGAATGGAGCTTTTTACAAGGAATTTGTCAAAGGTGACCAAAAGTCTTGTGCTCGGTGGCTGATGAAAGTGCGAATGAAAGAAGGGTGCACCATTGAAGTGGTGCAGATAAAATCTACTGATGAAGGAAGCCAAGTGCCTCAAAATCTGTTGGACGTAGTTGTTCAAGGAAAAGGAAAGGCAGTTGGACTCTGCCTTTTGAATACAAGTGCTCCTTCCTGGTGGTCTGAGCAGAGGGGGGGATATGTGGCAGTGTGGTAAGGAAAGGGTGTATTTCCCTTGCTATCTCTGCAGAATGCTCCACCTGTGGCCTGATTAATGAGGTATCAGGAAGGGAAAGTGTGTGTTTAAAAGGAAAAAGAACAGAATAGTTGGGGCTCTTCCTAGGAGACAGCATGTGGGCTGTAGGGAAGAGACAGAGGCTGCTGAGGAGTACACAGCCCGAGCTATGAGAGGCTCAAAGAGAGTGACATGAATTGTGAGTAGAAGGTTGCAGGGGACATATGTTTAACCGACTGAGGGAAGCTCAGCGGTTGTTAGTCAGGACAAGCTGATCTGTTTAGTCAGTGACCAGACGGTCTAGGATTTTGTTTGTTCCTGCTTTTTGTTTATTTCTTTCCCTGCAACCTGTCTAATAAAACTGGCCAGATTTGCATTATAAGCATTTGTTTGCTGGTTTATTGAGAAGAAACGCATCCTGTGGCGTGGTCCAGGACGATCCCAGAGCTAATCCCCAAAGAGGAATCCTTACAATATATATATATTTATATAATGTCAGGTATACCTCATATATATATATATATAATGTCAGGTAAACCTCCTATATATATATATAATGTCAGGTATACCTCCTATATATATATATATAATGTCAGGTATACCTCATATATATATATATATATATAATGTCAGGTATACCTCATATATATAATGTCAGGTATACCTCATATATATAATGTCAGGTATACCTCATATATATAATGTCAGGTATACCTCCTATATATATATATATATATATATATATATATATATAATGTCAGGTATACCTCCTATATATATATATATATATATATATATATATATATATATAATGTCAGGTATACCTCCTATATATATATATATATATATATATATATATATATAATGTCAGGTATACCTCCTATATATATAATGTCAGGTATACCTCCTATATATATAATGTCAGGTATACCTCCTATATATATATATAATGTCAGGTATACCTCCTATATATATATATAATGTCAGGTATACCTCCTATATATATATAATGTCAGGTATACCTCCTATATATATATATATATAATGTCAGGTATACCTCCTATATATATAATGTCAGGTATACCTCCTATATATATAATGTCAGGTATACCTCCTATATATATATATATATATATATATATATAATGTCAGGTATACCTCCTATATATATAATGTCAGGTATACCTCCTATATATATAATGTCAGGTATACCTCCTATATATATAATGTCAGGTATACCTCCTATATATATATATATATATATATATATATATATAATGTCAGGTATACCTCCTATATATATAATGTCAGGTATACCTCCTATATATATATAATGTCAGGTATACCTCCTATATATATATATATATATAATGTCAGGTATACCT
>NW_026610930.1:20000-27500 GCF_029499605.1 Hyla sarda | reverse complement strand
CCTATATATATATATATAATGTCAGGTATACCTCCTATATATATAATGTCAGGTATACCTCCTATATATATATAATGTCAGGTATACCTCCTATATATATATATATATATATATATATAATGTCAGGTATACCTCCTATATATATATATATATATATATATATATATATAATGTCAGGTATACCTCCTATATATATATATAATGTCAGGTATACCTCCTATATATATAATGTCAGGTATACCTCCTATATATATATATATATATATATATATAATGTCAGGTATACCTCCTATATATATATATATATATATAATGTCAGGTATACCTCCTATATATATAATGTCAGGTATACCTCCTATATATATAATGTCAGGTATACCTCATATATATATATAATGTCATGTATACCTCCTATATATATATAATGTCAGGTATACCTCCTATATATATATATAATGTCAGGTATACCTCATATATATATATAATGTCATGTATACCTCCTATATATATATAATGTCATGTATACCTCCTATATATATATAATGTCAGGTATACCTCATATATATATAATGTCAGGTATACCTCATATATATATAATGTCAGGTATACCTCATATATATATATAATGTCAGGTATACCTCATATATATATATAATGTCATGTATACCTCCTATATATATATAATGTCATGTATACCTCCTATATATATATAATGTCAGGTATACCTCATATATATATAATGTCAGGTATACCTCCTATATATATATAATGTCAGGTATACCTCATATATATATATATATATATATAATGTCATGTATACCTCCTATATATATATAATGTCATGTATACCTCCTATATATATATAATGTCAGGTATACCTCATATATATATAATGTCAGGTATACCTCCTATATATATAATGTCAGGTATACCTCCTATATATATATATAATGTCAGGTATACCTCCTATATATATATATAATGTCAGGTATACCTCCTATATATATATATAATGTCAGGTATACCTCCTATTTGTGGTCAGGCCAACTATCAGAACGACAATACAGAAATGTAGGTCACTACTGTGGTAGATGTAACAATGACATTGGCTAATCCCTCAACACTGATGTTAAAATTGAGACATTCTATTGTGGCACTTGTAGTCCACTGCAGACATCCTCCATTGTATTCATGTTTATGCTGGGGATCGCCCCTAGCAACGGACTACAAGGGCAGGATCTGCTCCCCCAGTATAAATGCACAACTGCATTTGGGGTTGAGCACTTCCAGCCATTTGAGACCACGTTTTTTTTTTGTTGTTTGTCAACTATCAGAACGAACCTGGAACCTACCTAACCTGAGCTAAGCAGTCTGAGTTGTGCCATAACTGCTGCGACAGATATGCCTAAAAAGAGGGCAAAGACAACCTTAGGTTAGGTGCAGTGAGTATTTATTGAAACAGCGCGACTTACAAAACCAGCAGCTTAAATGCCAACATCATCTCAACATGCGGATTTGGTATGTATCTAGAGTAACAGGCGGACTTCCACCGACCCATTCTTTTAATAATGTGCACCGGAGTGTTATTTTTGGAAGCTGCTGATGCAGCTCCTATTCGGAAGGAGTGACCAGTGATGGATCTAGGGTTGACCCCTAAACTACTTAACAACACTCGAACGTGGTTCATGAAAACAGTGATTGACATAGGGCTCCCCAAGATCGAGAATAATAGGGAGTCTGGAACTTGTTTGTCAATGACTCCCAACCATTCTCGAATGACTATCACTGGGCACCATACATTGCCCGTAGGGAAGTATCTCACTAAATCTACCTGACCGGGCGAGAGTGTTTTGGAGGAATGTAGTGAGAGGACATAGCAGTTATCACTCCAGGCAACCTGAGCCTTACGCAGGAAGGTGGCAGAGGAGTTAGCTCTACCAACTTCCCCTGGCCTAAGGAACCCGTAGTATGCCATGTATATCGCAGTCTTAATCATCAAACGACGAAACCGCCCAAATGGCAAACCATCCAGCGATTGTGATATGGACCTGAAGAGCTGCCCGGAGACCGGTTGCCGCTTGACCCCCGAGGCTGTATGGTGTTTGCTAATCCCTTTAAGGATAGCGCGGACTGGGTGAGCCGATAATACTGAGGGTCTATCTGGAAACTCTAGAGACCTGAAGTGCTGGATCCCTGACAGATAGAGCTTGATGGTGTTATGAGATAGTCTGAGCTCTAAGTGGCAAAAGGCAGCGAAGGCTAGTAGGTATTTGATATCATCGAGTTCTCGCTGGGGATGTTGTAACTGGAATTTAGCGAACAATCTCCGAGCTGTGCTGTATATCCTGCGGGTGTTGACGGAGAGTGACTGTGCCATAAGGGTTTGAGCGGAGATTATGTGTCGTGTTAGTCCATCATCAATGACCTGAAATGCGGCGCCGGGGTAGCTACAGTGTCGGCTTCTGGGCACACCTGGAATAAACGAGTCGTGTTACCGCAAGACAATGCATCTGCTGCGACATTCCTGCGACCACTAATATGCTCACAAACAAACCTAAAGTGATGGATCAAGGATAACCAAATAAAGCACCTAACAAATGACATAATCTCTTTGGACTTAGATCTACCGCTGTTTAAGATATCCGCCACTGCAGCGTTGTCCATGAAGAAAATGACAGTGGAATTGGCCCATTCTTTACCCCAAACTTGCGCAGCTGCCACCACTGGGTATATCTCAAATAGGGCAGAGACCTGCCCGAATCCTGTCAGGCTGTGCACCTCTTCTGGCCAGGTGTCGGACAACCAGTGGTTGTTGTATGTAGCCGCGAAACCAGTGGAAGAAGCTGCATCCGTGTACACGCATGATGAATGACGAGAAGTTTTGGGAGTAAACAGGGAAATGCCATTCCATTGTGATAAAAACCTGTCCCACATGGCCAGGTCGGCTAGGGCTTCTCTGTCTAGTCGGACTGTACTGTCTTGCCCGGGCGCTGTAGGCAGTAGCTGTAGCAACCTGGAGACGAAGGACCTACCCTGCGGTATGATTCTAACGGCAAAATTGAGCATGCCAAGGAGAGACTGTAGCTCTACCTTGGTGGTAACCTGCGACACTACCCCCTTGTGAATGACTGCCCTGATTCTCTGTAGTTTATCAGGTGGGAGACTGGCCTGCATTTCAAGTGTGTCCAAGTGTAGCCCTAAGAAAGTGATGCGTGTACCAGGGCCCTCCACTTTGTTGGTTGCCAACGGGACATCTAAGTTGGAGAAGATCGTGCGTAGCATGTCTATGCCCCGACGTGTAGAAGCTGGATGTTCAATCAACAGGAAGTCATCGAGGTAATGTATTACGTAATTACAATGACCCCTGTTGAGCAAGATCCAGTGGAGAGCCCTGGCAAACTGATCGAAGATCCACGGGCTATTCTTGGCCCGAACGTCAGTTTATTGGCGAAGTAGTATAGCTTGTCCCATTTAATCCCGTGCCACTGCCACAAACTAGGTTTAATGGGGAGTAGCTTATAGGCATCCGTTATGTCAGCTTTCGACAAAAGGGAACCTTTGCCTAGCTGGATGATGACCTCTATCGCCTCATCCATGGAGGAGTACCTCATGGAGAACTCTTCGGAAGGTATTAAAGAATTAATACTAGGTATTTGACAAGAATGAGGCGCGGAGAGGTCGTAAATTAGTCTGCTTTTATTGGAGAATTTCCCCCGAACCACGCCCACTGGATTAATTCTCCAAGCGACGAATGGCGGAGAAGTCAGAGGGCCGATGAGAAACCCCTTCATCAACTCTGCCTGCAACAGGGCGGTGACTGTATCTTGATCCCTGATGGCCGACATCAAGTTTTTACATTCAAAACAAGATTGGGGAAGTGACAGTAACCCTGTATGAAACCCCTCAATAAAGCCATTGACCAGATACTGGACCCAGGCTGGGTCCGGATGCCCCTGTAAATAATCATGGAGCAACCCCGTGCGCACCCAGCTTAGTCATGTTGTAGCCCCTTTCTGGGGACAGGACACTTTGGGATGTGCTCTAAAGCAAATCGAACATAGATGCAGAAGTCTGCATTGATTATAGTGACAGGATGTAAAATTAAAGTTATTACAGATCTGTGAACGGCCTAAATACCTGATGGGACGTCCTAGTTTGTCTAATGCTGGTGCTGTCCTAGGGGTAGGTGTGGCTGCTGAGGTATAGCTGTGCCTTGGTTGTGTCCCCTGAGGAGCTAGGTTTGTCTCACCGCACCAGTCAGTGGTGTGAGTCATGGCGTGGCATTGACTACAAGCAGGGGCTCTGAGGCCAGCGAAGTGGCGGCAGAAAAGTTCTGTATCTACCTCAGCCCAGTTGGTGATATGGTCGTATTGTACTAACGCCGCTGCCGCTTTTGCCGCATATGAGCGATGATATTCATAGAAGGCGGAGCCCCCATACTTGTAGCCAAGGTCCACGACCTTGTGCATGTATAAATCGAGTTCTTCCCTCCGGTTAGGACTAGCGGAGTATATAATGTCCCGGAACAGACTAAACGCGTCCCTGGATTTGAGTATGATGGACACTTCGCCACACGCTATTGTTTTGTTATCAGGAACTTCGTGTGACGCGACCAGCAGAGACGCCAGGTTCACCAGCTTACCCTCCAGAATTTCTTTTCTGATATTACTGGGAACTAAGTGAGACGGAGCTACGTTCAGGAAGCGCCCTAACCCACCTGGTACATTAGTTTGAGCTGTGCTGGAGATGGGGGTATCCTCATTGGCTGGTGTGGTGAGATTGCTACTCTCCACTGCTTCTAGCCTGGATTCTATCCTATTGATGGAAGCAGTCACCGCATTCAACATAACATGCAATTGTGCCAACGAAGTCTGCACCGTGTCCGGAGGGGTTATCTCCTGGCTGGGGCCTGCCCTGTCTGCCGCCAGGAGGCGGAAAAGTTCGGCCTTTCTTGCAGTTGCGGGATAAGAAATGTGCCTCCTGTGGAGTTCCGCTGTTAGTTTCGGGATGGTCCACATCCTAAGGGATGGAATGCTATCGTGGTCGGACTGCTGATCCGCATTGTCTGGTAGCGATGGAGTCTCTTCTAACTCCGATATATGAAACATACTGACTGTGGAAAGTAAGATAAGGTGGAATTAATCATAATGGCGGAAGGCTAAGTCTTGAAGCCATCACCATGTGTTCCACACCCGTGCGGGAGAAGTAATGGTGCCCGGTTATCAGTGAGCTTATGACCGAGTCATCGATCATGCCCGTGAAGTGTCCTTGGCGGACGTGAGCGACTGTGCTTGCATGCGGTAGACCGTGGTGCGTATGTAGGTGAAAGACTGAATGTATTCCAGGAAGCAGCTAACTAAAAGAGGTTTACGTAACCCGCGCTATGAGGTGATAACCGTGTCAACGTGTCCCCCGTGTCCGGGATGGGGACGAAGTTTAATAACAAGCCCATATTGAAGCAGTGTGTGTTTGCGAGGTGTTATTCCTGTAGTCGTGACAGGATTACTAACGTAAGTGACATGTAACGGTGGTAACTAAGTTGCATGTAGCCCGCGTGACTGTAGTTGTGACAGGAAGGGGAACCAACCTGCTAAGGTAGTGCGAGTAACCATGGTCACTAGTAACGAGAGACCTTGCGTGAGCAACGAAGGTAATAGTGACTGTATCCACCGTGGGCTCGTGTTACTGTGATTGTGCTAGTGCTGCCTCCCCTGAAAGTGCATTGACTAATTAGCAGCCCCTGTGCCTGTCAATGCGGACGGGATTCAGCATTTATAATCGTACCTAAGGACATGAAAGGCCGGCGTAAGCGACGCGCCTATAGAAGTGATAGGACTTATGCGTAAGTAACAGCTTATCGACGTGATAGGACTAAGCACAACCAACGTGCCTATAGAGGTGATAGGACTAAGCGTAACCAACGTTCCTATAGACGTGATAGGAGTAAGCGTAAGCAGCGTGCCTATAGACGTGATAGGACTGAGCGTAACCAACGTTCCTATAGACGTGATAGGAGTAAGTGTAAGCAGCGTGCCTATAGACGTGATAGGACTACACGTAACCAACGTTCTTATAGATGTGATAGGCCTAAACGTAACCAACGTGCGTATAGACGTGATAGGACTAAACGGAACCAACGTGTCTATAGACGAGATAGGATAGGAGATAGGTGTAACCATGAAACTTGTGTGCGTGAGACGGGTTAACAGTGAGCCACATGCTTATGCCAGGAATTGACCTCTAGCACCATGAGTGACGCGGATGTGCCCCGGTGTCATGCTTGCCTATCCGCCTCCCCCCCCTTTCCATTTTTTATTTTTATTTTTTATTTATTTTTTTATTTAATTTTTTTATTTAATGACCTACCCGATTTAAGCCATAGTATGAACAAGCGTGTTGAGAGAAAGGAGTAGGCACCCACTGAGTCCACCTAAATAAAGATAGTTAACATGAGTATGCGTCTGGTATACTGTGTAAGATTCTATCCCTAATTATCAGTACACACCTAATTATGTAGCCTGGTGAAGAAAAGAGCCGAGCACCTGTGAGGAAGAACGAGGTCATGTGATATGGTGTCCAAATGGGCCGTGCAAATGCTTGTAGTAGGCTACCCTCTTCTTACTGTGCGAACTGTTAACCCGAGGGGTTAACTGATGAGGCAGGTTGCCACCGTATGATCGTTGAGAGAGGGCGGAGCCAATTGTGAACGTGAGGGTTAAGTATATTTAAGGTACCTGAAATTGACAACATGTATAAACAATTGCTGAGACGACAAATGGGGGTGAAAAACCAAGCAACAACACGTACCAAAAAGACTTGGTCGCCGCTGAGGCGAATTATATGTGGAATGCTGAACGTGCGCCTGAAAACATAAACGAGACCAACATGTATGCGTTTTCCATGACCATCCAAAAACAGCTGATGTTTCCCTAACAGCCCCCCTAATTCTATATTATACCCGCCCCTTCCCTTTTATTTATTTATTTTAATTTTTTATTTTTTTATTTTTTCCGTAACCCATAGCAACCGTACCTAAGATGTGGTCTGAATGGTGTGCAAAGTCTGGGGAAAGGGTGCCGTGATGCGCTGAGTGCCCAATATACGAGTATGTATTCACAATAGGTTAACCCTTGCTGTTTGCTGCGTATCACATTACCACTATGCCCCTATGTGTATGAGCTCGGCCCCACGTATCCGATGCGATGTATTGATATGGCGCGGTGACTACGTGATGCTGGCATATAAACCTGCCGAGCATTAGACATCGTCACGCTGGCACTTATTCCCCTGTGAGCCGCTGCCAGCGGGTCGTCCGCATGTGTCCCGGCACAGCCACCGATATCACTACCCAGCCACAGCGATGCCACGGCGCTGAATACGGGGAAGCCGCTGGCGCCACCGTGTGCCCGGCCGCAGAGAGTGAGCTGCAGCGTTGAGGTACCATGCCGCCCTACCCCCCAGCACCCTGGGTCTGACCTCCCTCTCCCCAGGCCCCGATCT
>NW_026610930.1:0-12500 GCF_029499605.1 Hyla sarda | reverse complement strand
TAGATCCCTGGGCGAGGCATTGGGAGACTCGATTAACAGAAAATCATCGAGATAATGAATGACGTGATTACACTCAAACCGATTTTCCAGTATCCAGTGGAGAGCCGAAGCAAAACGGTTAAATAACCATGGACTGCTGCGTGCACCAAAGGTTAGCTTGGTAGCGAAATAGAACAAGTTCCGCCAGCGAAGACCATGTCATTGCCATTGTTGAGGCATGATTGGGAGGAGCTTGAAGCCATCGGATATGTCCGCCTTAGATAACCAAGCTCCCCGCCCCAGGCTCAATATGATAGCTATGGCCTCGTCAACAGAAGAATACTTAAGGGCAAATTCTTCGGCGGGAATAAGTGCATTAAGACTCGGGATTGTAGAAGAATAGGGGGCAGACAAATCATAAATTAATCGCTTTTTATTATTGAATTTGCCCGTCGCTAACCCTATAGGGCTGACTCTATATATGTCAAAAGGTGATTCAACAAAAGGGCCAATAATAAACCCCTTATCTAGTTCAGTCTGTATAAGGGTAGAAACTGAGTCTGGGTCTGATGTAGCGGAGGCTAGATTATCGCACTCATGCGTCATCTGCGGTAGGGCCACGAAACCGACATGGAAACCCTGCTGGAAGCCAGCGACTAGGTGTCTGGCAAAAGACTGGTCTGGGTGACCCTGTAGAAAATGCCCCAAGAGGTCCGAATCCACCACCGCTAGTCAGGACTTCTCAGATTTTTGGCTGCACGTGGTCTTGGGATGAGCCCTAAAACAGACTGAGCAGATATGCAGTAGACGGCACTGGCTGTAAGTGCAGGAAGTGTAGTTAAAGTTGTTGCATATTTGTGATTTTCCTAAAAAGACTATGGCTCTGCCTAGCTTATCTGTAAGACCGGACACCTTAGGACCTCTAGGTTGGGCAGATCTAGACGTGCTGGGTGTTTCTGGAGGAGCTTGTGAAGTGGCTGAGGCACACCAATCTGTGGTGTGAAAGGAAGAATGGCAAAAGGCGCACCCTGGGAGTTTAAGCCCTGAGAAGTGGTTGCAGTATAATTCAGTGTCTACAATAGCCCAATTTACGCTGAAGTTATACTGGCTTAGGGCGGCAGCAGCTTTGGCCGAGAAGGACTTGTGGTATTCGTAGAACGAATACCCACCAAATTTGTGGCTTAATTCAGTGATTTTGTAGAGGTACTGATCTAATTCTTCCCTCCTATCTGGTTTGGCCGAACATATGACGTCCCGGAAGATGCTGAACGCCATAATGAACTCGGACAAGGTGAGCTTCTTATTCAATCTGGCATCTTTGGATTTAAGGACTACGGAGACATCTCCGCAGGCTATGGTCTTATTTTCGTTTAGATCATGAGTCGCTATAAGCAAAGATGCCAGATTAACATCCCTGCCTTCCAAGATCTCTTTCCTAATATGGGCAGGAATAAAATGGGCTGGCGAAATGTTGGGGACAGCAGATGGCGTACCTGAAATACTGGCATGAGAAGATGGCACAGTAGGAGGTGGAACCGGGGTAGAAGTGCCTGCAGTATTTCTGGACTCCATGGCATTCATCCTACTTCGCATGTCACTCACATCAGAGGTTAGATTATTAATAGCGGCATGTAACTGAGTAAGAGAAGTTTGAATGGTGGACATGGAAACTTCTTCACTGCTGTGCCCGGCGGAGTCTGCAGTGAGGATCCTATATAATTCCGCTTTACGGGCAGAAGCCGGGAAGGGGATGCCCCTTCTGACTAGCTCTGCCGTCAATTTTGGAATAGTCCATGTTCTCAGGGAAGGGACACTAGCTTGATCGGAACCTCTGGCTGCATTCTCCAATACCGAAGCAGAATCCTCAATGTCAGATGCATGCGACATCCTGGAAAATAATCCAAACCGATGCTAAGTAACCTGTTTGCAACAAGCTACGACTAAGGAGTTAACTACCAAGATACCACACTTTATCTAAAACAAAGATGATCGTGAAACACCAGGACAGAGAGAGAGTAAGCGAAGACGTGTCGGATGAGAATTGTATACGTGACCGGACCTAGACAAGTATGTGCCCGGTGGCAAGTGCGAAACGTTATATGAGTACCTTAACAACCTAGAACACCATGAAGAGCATCTTAAGGAAGGAGACTACACAGATAAAGAAATGCAGCGACAACACAAGCAATCACAACCTAAAAAACGTGTTAGGTTCATGAGGTGATTACTTGAACAACGATGTACGACACTTTAACCAGAACAGAGGGAAAGTAACCGAAGACGTGTCGGACGGGAAACGTATGCGTAACGGGCCTAGACGAGTATGTGCCCGGTGACGAGTGCGAAACGTTACACGAGTACCATATCAACCTATAACACCATAAAGTACTTTTTTTTTTTTTTTTTTTTTTTTTTTGGGACATGACTACACGGAAAAAGGAGTGCAACGACAATGCAAGCAATCACAAAAGTGTGTCGGGTTTATGAGGTGATTACTTGGGCAATGACGAAACAACTTATTAAACCAAGACAGAGGGAAAGTACCCGACGACGTGTCGGACGAGAATTGTATGCGTAACTGAGTCTAGATAAGTGTGAACCCAGAGGTAAGTGCGAAAGTTAATACGAGCACCATGAAAACCCTGAACATCGTGAAAATCAATTTTTTTTGAGAACGTGACTATATCGTAAAAGAGGTGCACCGACAACACAAGTAAACACAACCTGAAGACGTGTCAGGTTCATGAGGTGCTTACTTGGATAATAAAATAATTCTTACCCGAAGAAGCGACTCTTAACTGAACCTAAAGGAAAATTACACACCTTAGAATCAGGGATAAGCAACACTGATCTGTATACCCCTAACCCAAAATATACACACCTTATGTCCCAGTGAACTACGTTTCGGAGTTTGAGAAAGGATACAGGCAGCGTGAAGGCCGTAGACTTATGAACAGTGTAGTTGCAGTATTCCGGCGGGAACTGATTGCTGTGAAGAAACTTAATTATAGCATAACACATATATCACCAAAGAAACCTCTAGCACCGGGCTGACTACGTACCTTGGCAGATAATACAAACTGCCTGATGAAACAATTGCGTGCCCGGCCGGAGAATAACACCAACTAGGAAATATATCTGGAACTACCAAATGAACCGCGGCACCACCTAAACAACAGATAAGCTGAAAAGACAGGGACAGGGAACCCCAAGGACCATAAACTGGCAAGACTAGAAGCTACATACACATGGCTACCAATGAACTCTAGTCAAGTAACATCAGGACGTACATGAATCTAACCTACCGAATTAACTGGTTTGGTCTGCGGTGTAGAGACGAGTTGATGAACCTAACAAACAGAGACTCATGAAAATCAGTTTAAACTTAACAAGCATCAGAAGGCGTAATACTAATCACCTGAACATGAGAAACAACACACATGAGATTGAATGCGTGATCGTACGGAATGCGAATAGAATACAATGGAGGGCTGAGATAAGAGAAACATGGTAGCAAGTGCATATAACCTGCGGTATGAACAGCGTACTAGTACATACGGAGGGGGTATTAGTAAGCCGGGAAGAAAACTAGGAAGTTGACTGTCCGGCCACCTTAAGGAGTCCACCGCAGCCCTATGGGGGACCTGTTAGGTTGCGTTGGTAACGTAACCGCCATGAACACCCTGGCCGCCCTAGAGCCTAACCCCCCTGCGTAGTGCTGCGGAGGATACATAATAATTATAACACTAACTTTGTTTATTATATATGACTCCCCTGCTTATAGCTGCGGGGAACCCATAATGTTTATAGCACTAACGTGGGTTAAATATATATAAACCCCTCTCTTTTTTTTTTTTTTCTTTCTAACAGTGTGTGAGGTAAAAGGGGAGGGGGGGGGTGAGTGAGTAGGGCGGCCGACAGGTATGGGGAGAATGCGGACTGACTGTAACGCAGGTGGGCTGGTAGAGTAAGCCTGCCAGTACACCGGGACCGTACCCCGGACGATTAGAAATAAAATGAACACCATGCGAGGATAGCTGGGGGGAAGCCGGGCCGTTCACCGGTCATCCACGCGACCAGGAAGCCTCACAGCACAACCCCCAGCGTCCCAGCTACTCACGTTTTCTTGATCGCAAACGGCGAGGACTCGAGCGAGGAAGACGTCTGACCACTTCCGGTCAGCTGATGCGTGTCAGCTGACGTAGCGAAGAACCCACGGCGTCATTGAAGGGGGGAGAGCCGTGGGTTTTATGGTCATCCCGCTCCTCCCACAATGACAGGCCAGCTGCGCAGGCCTTTCCATACATCTTATTCAAACTCCTGTGTGGTACCTCTCGGTTGGGTCAGGAGAGGGAGCCTCCAGGTATAGAGAGTCTCTTCGGGTGCTCTGATCACTCCCGTTTTCAACCAAAATAAAGAAAGAAGATCGCTGATTCTCCAGTATCCGGAGACTTCCGGCAGAAGTCGTGTCACCGCGTCATGAGCACGCATGCGCCTAAGTGATCTGCAGAACTCCGGTCCATCTTTGGTGAGGGCAGCCAGTAATGTAGGTCAATTTCTAGGTGCGCATGCGTACTGCACTTTTTCACAGTGCGGTAGCCATTTTAACTGCTGGATCCATTTGCTGGCGGACAAGGATGCAGTAATGCAGTAAAGGTGTACATCCATTCCCAGCGGGCTGCAGGCACAGGATCTCCCCATCACTCTCCACTTACTGGAGCTCAGATCGGGGGTATCCATCCCCAGGTCAAATGAACCTCCAGCCGGAGGACAAGTGGTCCAGGATAGGTGCCGCCCCTGATATGGAGGGATAGTACAGTAGCGTAGGAAACCGATAGCCAGTGGACTTAGCAGCATAGATGACCTAGAGGCATATCTCACAATGAGGACACTGGAGTATAAAGGATGAAGAAACTGGTAAAAGTTGGAAAAAATAAACAAAATACTAAAATAAAATAAAATAAAAGTGCGGGTGAGTGATCCTCCCGGATAACAGTAATTGGCTGGAGGTAATCCCAACTCCTGACACCAACCACATTGTATATAGAGGGGGGGCTGTGTATATAGAGGGGGGCTGTGTATATAGAGGGGGGCTGTGTATATAGAGGGGGGCTGTGTATATAGAGGGGGCTGTGTATATAGAGGGGGGCTGTGTATATAGAGGGGGGCTGTGTATATAGAGGGGGCTGTGTATATAGAGGATGTGTATATAGAGGGGGGCTGTGTATATAGAGGGGGGCTGTGTATATAGAGGGGGGCTGTGTATATAGAGGGGGGCTGTGTATATAGAGGGGGGGCTGTGTATATAGAGGGGGGCTGTGTATATAGAGGGGGGCTGTGTATATAGAGGGGGGCTGTGTATATAGAGGGGGGCTGTGTATATAGAGGGGGGCTCTGTATATAGAGGGGGGCTGTGTATATATAGAGGGGGGCTGTGTATATAGAGGGGAGGCTGTGGATATAGAGGGGCGGCTTTGGATATAGAGGGGGGCTGTGTATATAGAGGGGGCTGTGTATATAGAGGGGGGCTGTGGATATAGAGGGGGCTGTGTATATAGGGGGGGCTGTGTATATAGAGGGGGGCTGTGGATATAGAGGGGGGGCTGTGGATATAGAGGGGGGGCTGTGGATATAGAGGGGGGCTGTGGATATAGAGGGGGGCTGTGTATATAGAGGGGGGCTGTGTATATAGAGGAGGGCTGTATATATAGAGGGGGGCTGTGTATATGGAGGGGGGGCTGTGTATATATAGAGGGGGGCTGTGTATATATAGAGGGGGCTGTGTATATAGAGGGGGGCTCTGTATATAGAGGGGGGCTGTGGATATAGAGGGGGGCTGTGGATATAGAGGAATGGCTGTATATATAGAGGGGGGCTGTGTATATAGAGGGGGGCTGTGTATATAGAGGGGGGTTGTGTATATAGAGGGGGGCTGTGTATATAGAGGGGGGGTTGTGTATATAGAGGGGGGCTGTGTATATAGAGGGGGGGCTGTGTATATAGAGGGGGGATGTGTATATAGTGGGGGGGCTGTGTATATATATAGAGGGGGGCTGTGTATAAAGAGGGGGGCTGTGTATATAGAGGGGGGCTGTGTATGTAGAGGGGGGCTGTGTATGTAGAGGGGGGCTGTGTATATATAGAGGAGGGGCTGTGTATATAGAGGGGGGCTGTGTATATAGAGGGGGGATGTGTATATAGAGGGGGGGCTGTGTATATATAGAGGGGGGGCTGTGTATATATAGAGGGGGGCTGTGTATATAGAGGGGGGCTGTGTATATAGAGGGGGGGCTGTGTATATAGAGGGGGGTTGTGTATATAGAGGAATGGCTGTGTATATAGAGGGGGGCTGTGTATATAGAGGGGGGCTGTGTATATAGAGGGGGGGCTGTGTATATAGAGGGGGGGCGTGTATATAGTGGGGGGGCTGTGTATATATATAGAGGGGGGCTGTGTATATAGAGGGGGGCTGTGTATATAGAGGGGGGCTGTGTATATAGAGGGGGGCTGTGTATATAGAGGGGGGCTGTGTATATAGAGGGGGGGGCTGTGTATATAGACGGGGGCTGTGTATATAGAGAGGGGGCTGTGTATATATAGAGGGGGGGCTGTGTATATAGAGGGGGGCTGTGTATATAGAGGGGGGCTGTGTATATAGAGGGGGATGTGTATATAGAGGGGGGGCTGTGTATATAGAGGGGGGGCTGTGTATATAGAGGGGGGGCTGTGTATATAGAGGGGGGGCTGTATATATAGAGGGGGGGCTGTGTATATAGAGGGGGGCTGTGTATATAGAGGGGGGGGCTATGTATATAGAGGGGGCTGTGTATATAGAGGGGGGGCTGTGTATATAGAGGGGGGCTGTGGATATAGAGGGGGGCTGTGTATATAGAGGGGGGCTGTATATATAGAGGGGGGCTGTGTATATGGAGGGGGGCTGTGTATATATAGAGGGGGGCTGTGTATATAGAGGAGGGCTGTGTATATAGAGGGGGGCTGTGTATATAGAGGGGGGCTGTGTATATATAGAGGGGGGGCTGTGTATATATAGAGGGGGGCTGTGTATATAGAGGGGGGGCTGTGTATATATAGAGGGGGGCTGTGTATATAGAGGGGGGCTGTTTATATAGAGGGGGGCTGTGTATATAGAGGAGGGGCTGTGTACATAGAGGGGGGCTGTGTATATGGAGGGGGGGCTGTGTATATAGAGGGGGGGCTGTGTATATAGAGGGGGGGCTGTGTATATAGAGGGGGGGGCTGTGTATATATAGAGGGGGGGCTGTGTATATATAGAGGGGGGCTGTGTATATAGAGGGGGGGCTGTGTATATATAGAGGGGGGGCTGTGTATATAGAGGGGGGGCTGTGTATATATATAGAGGGGGGCTGTGTATATAGAGGGGGCTGTGTAAATAGAGGGGGGCTGTATATATAGAGGGGGGCTGTGTATATAGAGGGGAGGGGGCTGTGTATATAGAGGGGGGCTGTGTATATAGAGGGGGGGCTGTGTATATAGAGGGGGGCTGTGTATATAGAGGGGGGCTGTGTAAATAGAGGGGGGCTGTATATATAGAGGGGGGGCTGTGTATATAGAGGGGAGGGGGCTGTGTATATAGAGGGGGGCTGTGTATATAGAGGGGGGCTGTGTATATAGAGGGGGGGCTGTGTATATAGAGGGGGGCTGTGTATATAGAGGGGGGGGGCTGTATATATAGAGGGGGGGCTGTGTATATAGAGGGGGGCTGTGTATATAGAGGGGGGGCTATGTATATAGAGGGGGCTGTGTATATAGAGGGGGGGGCTGTGTATATAGAGGGGGGGCTGTGGATATAGAGGGGGGCTGTGTATATAGAGGGGGGCTGTGTATATAGAGGAGGGCTGTATATATAGAGGGGGGCTGTGTATATGGAGGGGGGCTGTGTATATATAGAGGGGGGCTGTGTATATAGAGGAGGGCTGTGTATATAGAGGGGGGCTGTGTATATAGAGGGGGGCTGTGTATATATAGAGGGGGGGCTGTGTATATATAGAGGGGGGCTGTGTATATAGAGGGGGGGCTGTGTATATATAGAGGGGGCTGTGTATATAGAGGGGGGCTGTTTATATAGAGGGGGGGCTGTGTATATATAGAGGGGGGCTGTGTATATAGAGGGGGGGCTGTGTATATATAGAGGGGGGGCTGTGTATATAGAGGGGGGGCTGTGTATATATATAGAGGGGGGCTGTGTATATAGAGGGGGCTGTGTATATAGAGGGGGGGCTGTATATATATAGAGGGGGGGCTGTGTATATAGAGGGGGGCTGTGTATATAGAGGGGGGGCTGTGTATATAGAGGGGGGCTGTGTATATAGAGAGGGGGCTGTGTATATAGAGGGGGGCTGTGTATATAGAGGGGGCTGTGTATATAGAGGGGCTGTGTATATATAGAGGGGGGCTGTGTATATAGAGGGGGGGCTGTGTATATATAGAGGGGGGGCTGGGTATATATAGAGGGGGGGGCTGGGTATATATAGAGGGGGGCTGTGTATATATAGAGGGGGGCGGTGTATATAGAGGAGGGCTGTGTATATAGTGGGGGGGGGCTGTGTATATAGAGGGGGGCTGTGTATATAGAGGAGGGCTGTGTATATAGAGGGGGCTGTGTATATAGAGGGGGGGCTGTGTATATAGAGGAGGACTGTATATATAGAGGGGGGCTGTGTATATATAGGGGGGGGGGCTGTGTATATAGAGGGGGGCTGTGTATATATAGAGGGGGGGGCTGTGTATATATAGAGGGGGGGGGCTGTGTATAAAGAGGGGGGCTGTGTATATAGAGGGGGGCTGTGTATATAGAGGGGGGCTGTGTATATAGAGGGGGGGCTGTGTATATAGAGGGGGGCTGTGTATATAGAGGAATGAATGTGTATATAGAGGGGGGCTGTGTATATAGAGGGGGGGCTGTGTATATAGAGGGGGGCTGTGTATATAGAGGAATGGCTGTGTATATAGAGGGGGGCTGTGTATATAGAGAGGGGGCTGTGTATATAGAGGGGTGGCTGTGTATATAGAGGGGGGCTGTGTATATAGAGGGGGGCTGTGTATATAGAGGGGGGCTGTGGATATAGAGGGGGGCTATGTATATAGAGGGGGGCTGTGTATATAGAGGGGCGCTGTGTATATAGAGGGGGGCTGTATATATAGAGGGGGGGCTGTGTATATAGAGGGGGGCTGTGTATATAGAGGGGGTCTGTGTATATATAGAGGGGGGGCTGTGTATATAGAGGGGGGGCTGTTTATATAGAGGGGGGGGCTGTGTATATATAGAGGGGGGCTGTGTATATAAAGGGGGGGCTGTGTATATAGAGGGGGCTGTGTATATAGAGGGGAGGGGGCTGTGTATATAGAGGGGGGCTGTGTATATAGAGGGGGGGCTGTGTATATAGAGGGGGGGCTGTGTATATAGAGGGGGGGCTGTGTATATAGAGGGGGGGGGGGCTGTGTATATAGAGGGGGGGCTGTGTATATAGAGGGGGGCTGTGTATATAGAGGGGGGCTGTGTATATAGAGGGGGGCTGTGTAAATAGAGGGGGGCTGTATATATAGAGGGGGGGCTGTGTATATAGAGGGGAGGGGGCTGTGTATATAGAGGGGGCTGTGTATATAGAGGGGGGCTGTGTGTATAGAGGGGGGCTGTGTATATAGAGGGGGGCTGTGTATATAGAGGGGGGGCTGTGTATATAGAGGGGGGGCTGTGTATATAGAGGGGGGCTGTGTATATAGAGGGGGGCTGTGTATATAGAGGGGGGCTGTGTATATAGAGGGGGGCTGTGTATATAGAGGGGGGGCTGTGTATATAGAGGGGTGGCTGTATATATAGAGGGGGGCTGTGTATATAGAGGGGGGCTGTGTATATAGAGGGGGGGCTGTGTATATAGAGGGGGGGGCTGTGTATATAGAGGGGGGGGGCTGTGTATATAGAGGGGGGGGCTGTGTATATAGAGGGGGGCTGTGTATATAGAGGGGGGCTGTGTATATAGAGGGGGGCTGTGTATATAGAGGGGGGCTGTGTATATAGAGGGGGGCTGTGTATATAGAGGGGGGGCTGTGTATATAGAGGGGGGCTGTGTATATAGAGGGGGGCTGTGTATATAGAGGGGGGGCTGTGTATATAGAGGGGGGCTGTGTATATAGAGGGGGGCTGTGTATATAGAGGGGGGCTGTGTATATAGAGGGGGGGCTGTGTATATAGAGGGGGGCTGTGTATATAGAGGGGGGCTGTGTATATAGAGGGGGGCTGTGTATACTAATAACCTGCAGCGTCGTATGTCTTAGGGGGGATTAAACTGTCAGAGTCACTGGTAGAGAAGGATCTGGGGGACTTGTAGATCACAGACTACAGAATAGCACAATGTCAGGCTGCTGCTTCCAAGGCCGGCAGGATATTGCCATGTATCAAAAGAGGCCTGGACTCCAGGGACATAATACTCCCCCTTTATAAAGCATTGGTACAGTCTATAGTGTATAATACTCCCCCTTTATAAAGCATTGGTACAGTCTATAGTGTATAATACTCCCCCTTTATAAAGCATTGGTACAGTCTGTAGTGTATAATACTCCCCCTTTATAAAGCATTGGTACAGTCTGTAGTGTATAATACTCCCCCTTTATAAAGCATTGGTACAGTCTATAGTGTATAATACTCCCCCTGTATAAAGCATTGGTACAGTCTATAGTCTATAATACTCCCCCTTTATAAAGCATTGGTACAGTCTATAGTCTATAATACTCCCCCTTTATAAAGCATTGGTACAGTCTATAGTGTATAATACTCCCCCTTTATAAAGCATTGGTACAGTCTATAGTGTATAATACTCCCCCTTTATAAAGCATTGGTACAGTCTGTAGTGTATAATACTCCCCCTTTATAAAGCATTGGTACAGTCTATAGTGTATAATACTCCCCCTTTATAAAGCATTGGTACAGTCTATAGTGTATAATACTCCCCCTTTATAAAGCATTGGTACAGTCTATAGTGTATAATACTCCCCCTTTATAAAGCATTGGTACAGTCTGTAGTGTATAATACTCCCCCTTTATAAAGCATTGGTACAGTCTATAGTGTATAATACTCCCCCTTTATAAAGCATTGGTACAGTCTATAGTGTATAATACTCCCCCTTTATAAAGCATTGGTACAGTCTATAGTGTATAATACTCCCCCTTTATAAAGCATTGGTACAGTCTATAGTGTATAATACTCCCCCTTTATAAAGCATTGGTACAGTCTATAGTGTATAATACTCCCCCTTTATAAAGCATTGGTACAGTCTTAGTGTATAATACTCCCCCTTTATAAAGCATTGGTACAGTCTATAGTGTATAATACTCCCCCTTTATAAAGCATTGGTACAGTCTATAGTGTATAATACTCCCCCTTTATAAAGCATTGGTACAGTCTATAGTGTATAATACTCCCCCTTTATAAAGCATTGGTACAGTCTATAGTGTATAATACTCCCCCTTTATAAAGCATTGGTACAGTCTATAGTGTATAATACTCCCCCTTTATAAAGCATTGGTACAGTCTGTAGTGTATAATACTCCCCCTTTATAAAGCATTGGTACAGTCTATAGTGTATAATACTCCCCCTTTATAAAGCATTGGTACAGTCTATAGTGTATAATACTCCCCCTTTATAAAGCATTGGTACAGTCTATAGTGTATAATACTCCCCCTTTATAAAGCATTGGTACAGTCTATAGTGTATAATACTCCCCCTTTATAAAGCATTGGTACAGTCTATAGTGTATAATACTCCCCCTTTATAAAGCATTGGTACAGTCTATAGTGTATAATACTCCCCCTTTATAAAGCATTGGTACAGTCTGTAGTGTATAATACTCCCCTTTATAAAGCATTGGTACAGTCTATAGTGTATAATACTCCCCCTTTATAAAGCATTGGTACAGTCTATAGTGTATAATACTCCCCCTTTATAAAGCATTGGTACAGTCTATAGTGTATAATACTCCCCCTTTATAAAGCATTGGTACAGTCTATAGTGTATAATACTCCCCCTTTATAAAGCATTGGTACAGTCTATAGTGTATAATACTCCCCCTTTATAAAGCATTGGTACAGTCTATAGTGTATAATACTCCCCCTTTATAAAGCATTGGTACAGTCTATAGTGTATAATACTCCCCCTTTATAAAGCATTGGTACAGTCTATAGTGTATAATACTCCCCCTTTATAAAGCATTGGTACAGTCTATAGTGTATAATACTCCCCCTTTATAAAGCATTGGTACAGTCTATAGTGTATAATACTCCCCCTTTATAAAGCATTGGTACAGTCTATAGTGTATAATACTCCCCCTTTATAAAGCATTGGTACAGTCTATAGTGTATAATACTCCCCCTTTATAAAGCATTGGTACAGTCTATAGTGTATAATACTCCCCCTTTATAAAGCATTGGTACAGTCTATAGTGTATAATACTCCCCCTTTATAAAGCATTGGTACAGTCTATAGTG